>NW_014577217.1:304566-309566 GCF_000485595.1 Priapulus caudatus | reverse complement strand
AGGTTAGAGTAATAGATGAATCTAGGTAGATGGATAGAACTCTGCCAGTCTATATAGGTTACCTGATCAACTTACTGACGATTAAAATGTGAAGTTGTTGGGATTGCTTAGTGAAAACACATCACCCGAGATGGTGTGCATAAAACAGCAGGACATCTGGATGGACGGGATGAATACAGCGGGATCTGTGCTAACGTAAGATGATCGCACCTGCTGCCATCTATCTACAACTTACCTGCGATGTAGGTGGAGCTGGGGTAGCTGTTGAGGAATCCCCCGAACGACTTGCTGCGGTAGAGCGCATCGGATGAGTAGAACAGCTGCTTCTTACTGCTGTCCTTGAGCGACATCACCGACACGTAGCGCCGCAGCCAGAATCTCTGCAAGATAGCAAAGCAGGAGCAAGGTAAGTAGGAGGTGGTGGCATCGATAGCGTCTAATATATTATAGAGGCGTTTACACAGAGACAGACAGCTATCGTAAATCATGGTTGTGTACGTAGAGAAGGTGTTTAATATAGAGGCGTTCCGCATTGACGGATATTATCAAGAGCTAATAACACAGCTCTTGGAGTTTTGATAATATATTGTATTATTAGCTCTTGATATCATATAGAATCCATGGCTTTGTAATTGAGAAAGTGATTAATATATGTTTGTGAACGCGGGTGCGTGCGTGTGTTAAGCCCTCATAGACATATGCTGTCCGTAATGCATGGTGTCCCCTACATGGAGTAATCCCACTCGTCTTGCTAGTCTTCTCAAATCACGCAGACCCGGGTGGGAGAGAATACAGACTGAGAGCCATGGGCGGCGGTAGGAGTTGTAGAAGCATTAGAGGGGCGTATGGAGGGACGCTGGATGGTTGTAGAGACAGGCGGTAGGAGTTGTAGAAGCATTAGAGGGGCGTATGGAGGGACGCTGGATGGTTGTAGAGACAGGAAGAGTGACCTGTAGAGACCGGAGAACTACAGAGCAGGTAGAGGGCCATCCGCAGACCCGTGGGTCGACCTATATACTTGGCACATGGTAGGCGGACGTCTGACTACACGGGTCACACAGACTGTGCGTGTTCAAGACACTAACACAAGAAAACTACTGAATATCTTTACAACTCCGTAGATGAGGAGGGGGAAGGGACCTGGAGATCGGTAGTGATGCAAGTCTATAGGTAGTAGTTATTGGACATCTAGGAGTGCTACTGGTGGGATGTTGCCATTCGAGTTAGCGGAAAGAAGGACCTGTAAAAGAAACCGTAAAACCGCAAACTGTAAAAGAAAGACCGTAGAACCGGTAGAGGTCACTTATACTGACTGCCATCTACCTTGAGTGGAAAAAATTGACTCATTCCGTTCAGAAAACCTACTAGTTCCTGTTTTAGAGAAGCGTTCAGAAAATTCGGAATACATCGATCTCGTTTAAAATCTCCTTTCCGCTTCATGAGAGATTCCCCCCTCCCTCCATTTGTAGCGAGCGACATTCATTAATCGCTCTGTCTGCTCGCATATAACCACTCTCACTGGCTTAATGCAGCGGCAAAACGAGTAATAAATTCGAGACAATGAAATAAAACTACGAACTCAATCTCGAAAGCCAATGGCAACCGCCAGTGCATCAATATAACTTTCTAATCCCCGCGCGCTGTGCGCCCACATCCAACGCCTATATATATATATAAGATGAAGACGCAACGTCATTGCATTACGACCCATTTTCACTTCACAAACTCGATTGATTGCAGAACTGGTCAGATTGAAATCTTTGCCGCGGCACGAACCGAGGGCTATATTTTGGGGTTGTGTAAATTCACGATGACTATCACCAGGACGGCCCGACAAACACCAGCATATTATATATATATATATATGTGTGTCACTCACACGCCACGCACACACAACTACAAACACACAGCAACCACACACCACACACACACACACACACACACACACACACACACACACACACACGGCACCACGCACGCACGCACGCACGCCACACACACAAGACAACAAACACACCACACACCAAAACAGCACACACACATATAACAGCACACACACACACACGACACACACACACACACATCACACACACACACACACACACACACACACACACACAAATCTACTGCCAAAAAGAAAAGATTTGAAAAAAAAATTTACGTTTGCTGACACATGCATCTGCACTTACTTATTGGGGAGACCATCCTCAAGCCACCGTTATCGATTACCTACTACATACGTGTGATGATAAACTGATTTAACCAGCCCGCACATATATAGACTGCTGGTGTTCTTTATATGTGATATCATTAGCGGTATATATATATATACTATATTATAGTATATATATATATATACAAAGTAAATAATATGCTGCGTGTTTGTCGGGCCGTCCTGGATAGTCATCGTGAATTTACACAACCCCACAAAATATAGGCCCTCGGTTCTTGCCGCCGG
Organism: Priapulus caudatus; assembly: GCF_000485595.1. Lineage (NCBI taxonomy): Eukaryota > Metazoa > Priapulida > Priapulimorpha > Priapulimorphida > Priapulidae > Priapulus > Priapulus caudatus. Next base: position 307,108 of record NW_014577217.1, on the reverse strand, counting down.
CCAAAGATTCAATCTGACCAGCTTCTGGCAATCAAGTCGGAGTTGTGAACTGAAAATGGGTCGTAATGCAATGCACGTTGCGGTGGCGTCTTCATCTTATAGTACTTATATATATATATATATATTAATTAGTGTAGTTAGGGTATATATATACATATATATATATAATAAATCTTATACTATGTAATTTATAATCAAAGTATATATATATATACGTATGTTAGATAATATATAGGGCGTTGGATTGTGTGCGGATCAGCGCCGTGGCGGTACGCGGGGCGAGTTAGCAGTTGAGGGGGATGTAGAAAGGTAATGACTTGCACTCTGCTCAGGCTCAGCCACATCCCACAGGCGCCTTTATATATATATTATTATATTAATATGTACCATTATTGGGGCTTTATACTTATTTATTATATTTTATAGGAGGATTGTATATATATATATATTTATATTATATTTATATATAATGTATAATATATATATATGATAATATAATGCATATATATATATATATATAAGAGGGGAAGACGCAAGCGTCATTGCCATTACGACCCATATTTCCACTTCACAAGACATCGACTGTATTGGCCAAGAACTGCGTGCGAGATTTGAAATCTTTTGCCGCGCACGAACGGAGGGCTATATTTTTGGGGTTCGTCGATGTAAATTCACGATGACTATCCCCAGGACTGGCCCGACAAACCAGCATACTTTTATGATATATATATATATATATACTATATATATATATATATATATATATATATAATATATACACATATAAAACACCAGCAGTCTATATATGCGCGGTTAAATCCAGTTATCATCACAACGTATGTAGTAGGTATATACGTGGCTTGAGATGGTTCCCAATCAGTAAGTCAGATATGTGTACAGCAAACGTAATTTTTTTTTCAAATCTTTCGCAGACGATTTGTGTTGTGTGTGTGTGTGTGTGTGTGTGCTGTGTTAGTGTGGTGTGTGTGTGTGTGTGGCGTGTTGTTGTGTGTGTGTGTATAGGTTGGTGCTGTGTTTGGTGTGTATAAGTCTGCGCTGTGTGGTTGTGTCACTAAGCAGGGTTTCTTCTGGGTGTGTGTGCCGCGCGTGCGAGCGCGTCGCCGTGCGTACCTGAAGCGTGTGTGTGGTGTGGTGTGTGTGTGGTGTGTGTGTTGTGTGTGCTGTGTGTGTGTGTGTGGTTTGTGTGGTGATTTGTTGTGTGTGCGTGTGCGTGCGTGCGTGATCGTTGCGTCGTGCGTGCCGTGTGCTGTGCGCTTGTGTGGTGTGTTGCGTGTGTGTGCGCTGTGCGCGTCTGTGCGCGTATGGCATGTGTGTGTGTGCAATGTGTCGTGCCGTGTGGGCGCGCGCGAGGTTCGTAGTCTTTATTCTGAGGTGTCTATAATTGCCGTGCGTGTGTTCTCGAATTTTTATTTACCTCGTTTTTTGCATCGCCTTTTGCATTAGGCCAGCTTTTGTGAGTGGAGTGGTAGAGGCAGGCAGGACAGAGCGGTGGTGAATCCATGATGATCAAGACGTGATGAACTGATATACACTGTGAACGGCGCTGGGCGTGTGCTATTCGCGACGGACAGACGCAGTCGGAACTCACTTCTAGGCGTTGTCGACATACGGAGGCGCTTATAACGCCGCACGGCCTGCCAAGTAGGTCTTCTGCCCTAGTGGACCACATCCTTACCGCCTCATAGGCTTCACTCTCACTCTCACCCGGGCCGCTCGCCGTCCCATCGGGTTGAGTGCGTCCAACGTCACAACACGACAGACGATAAATATCCTATATTCGGTCTCGGGGAGTTCAAACGAGAGTTGCTCTACAGACACAATAAACGCACCCAGCAAGTCGCGGCACCCAAAACGAGCGAGGACTTCCGAGAGAAGTATGAGATAATCAAGGGAGCATCACGTCACAATCGAGGACTGCGTTCCACTGGTTCTCTGTCAGTTGTCTTATATCCGCATGTATTCCTTCGTAATTGGTGGTGAAAAACGCGTTGTTATGACCAACTAAATCGGTCGTTGTATTTTCACCCGGATAGTTTTCTTTCTTTCCCAGTCTAGTGATCCGCACGCGATATACTCCTATTCTGCGGCCGGGCAGACAACCTTGAACGGCTCTGCTTCTTATAAACAAGGATCGACTATGCTAGGGGTTTTCCGTTGGATACCGGGTAACGGAGCACTCAAAAACGGCTTACAATTTTTCTTTTACTCAACTCACAGTGGGTAAGGATTTAGTGTCCATAAGTCACGGAGGACATATAAGCAGCTGCACCGTCCACGTTTCCAGACGACGGGCGATCTTGCCTGCCTTATACACACTCAACCGGTGTTTTTTTTTGGCGTTCTTTTTTACAGGGGTTTGGGCCTGAACTATTTTTTATCCACCACACAAGGGAATGCTTATCCATTCTATGACTACCGTTAGAATCTCATTACAACGTTCCTATCCTAAACACCCAAATCGTGACCAAACCGATGCCTGACTCTTCGTTTTGACATTATTATTATTATTTAAAAACCGCCC
>NW_014577217.1:303011-304556 GCF_000485595.1 Priapulus caudatus | reverse complement strand
CGTGCGTGTGCGTGCGTGTGCGTGCGTGTGTGTGCGTGCGTCTGTGCGTGTGTGTGTGTGCGTGTGTGTGCGACTGTGCGTGCGTCTGTGCGCGTATGCATGTGTGTGTGCATGTGTGCGTGCCCGTGTGGGCGCGCGTGTGTGTCTATATGCCTGCGTGTGTGTGATCATCTGATCAGACGTCATGAACTGATCACGTGAACGGCGCGTGTATTCGGACGACAGACGGAGTCGGACTCACTTCTAGGTCGACATCGGAGGCTTCGCCGCACGGCTGCATTCTCTCCCTATACCACATCCTTCCGCCTTACTCTCACTCTCACTCTCACCCCCGCTCGCCGTGGCCACGGGAGCGTCACGTCACAACACGACAGACGATAAATATCCACTCGGTCTCAGTTCACAGTGTCACAGAAAATAAACGCACCCCCTGCCCCACAGCGAGACTTCCGAGAGAAGAGAAACTCGTCAGGTCACTAAATCGCGTTCACTGTCTCTGTCAGTGTCTATATCCGCATGTATTCCTTCGTAATGGTGGTGACAACGCGTTGTATGACCACTAAATCGCCTTCACTGTCTCTCCCAGTCTATGTATCCGCACGTATTCCTTCCTGGCGGCGGAGACAACGTTACGCGCGTACTAGCCAAAACGTTATACGTAGTATTCTAAACGGATTACACGAGGCACACCGCATCGCCGCTATACACTCACACCTGTCTGACTAACCACCACCAAAGCACACAGCTACCTTAACTCAGCTATCTAAAACCAAATCACCACCGACCGCGCTATCTTCATTATTGACATTATTATTATTATTAAAACGCCCCGCACGTCTACGTGCGCGCGCCTATGCGTAACGCATGCGATAGGAATTCTAAACATCCCAAGACGATTCGATAATAACTATAAGGCGTAACGCCGCAGACTTACGTCACGCCTTGATTATACGTGACTGACTTATCCCATGATACACATCGACCGTGTGACGTCACGTGCCGATAATTTCGGCATATATAAGAATATATGCGGTCGACTGAACGCAGCAGATAAAGCGTGACATATATAATCAGGAGGGTATATCATAGACATACATATAGAAGCTATAAATACATAATAAGAAGAGGTATGAGATACAAAGTGTAAATTGCGAGGGCAAGTGGGATGTACAACGCTACTGCTGATCATGTCATGATTTTATTGAGTTTCACGTAATAAATTATATAGGTAAACTAGGGCATGGAAATGTTGAATTTCTTGCGTTTCACGTAATAAATTATATAGGTAAACTAGGGCATGGAAATGTTGAATTTCTTGCGTTTCACGTAATAAATTATATAGGTAAACTAGGGCATGGAAATGTTGAATTTCTTGCGTTTCACGTAATAAATTATATAGGTAAACTAGGGCATGGAAATGTTGAATTTCTTGCGTTTCACGTAATAAATTATATAGGTAAACTAGGGCATGGAAATGTTGAATTTCTTGCGTTTCACGTAATAAATTATATAGGTAAACTAGGGCATGGAAATGTTGAATTTCTT
>NW_014577217.1:299964-301815 GCF_000485595.1 Priapulus caudatus | reverse complement strand
TAGTAGTAGTAGTAGTAGTAGTAGTAGTAGTAGTAGTAGTAGTAGTAGTAGTATCGTATGGCGTCAACATCACACCTCCACAGCCCCACGGGCAATATTAATCCAGTTACCAAAAGAGTTCGCCACATTCATTTACGAGGTGACATATCGTGTGAGGTAATCCCGTGTGACATTAGTGACCACTGCAAAATACGTTTCTATCGGTCTACGAGCGAAATTTCCAGTAAGGTACCCTTCTATCAAGCGGATCTGGTCAGCTGTTATTTCGCGCACGAGATCACCTAAAGGCACTTCTTTAGATCTATGCAATGTTAACATCCCACGTCAACGTTAACAATGTTAACAATGTTAATGTTGTTGATGTTATCAATGTTAACGTGATAGCATAGATGTAGTCTAATTGGCCATGCACTGGTTCTACCAAAGCTATATAATACTGATGTAAAGGTCACAGAGTCAATACTCCCACCGGGCTAAGCTATATAATAGCACGAAGCATGTGCGCTACGTTGGTGAATTAATAGACTAGAGATTCCTTATCAAATTGATCGACCATCAACTAATTTCTTCTAAACATCCCTGTATGACCTACAAACAGACAGCAGTTATTAGTACTCTGTGCCAAGACTAAGCGTAACACTGAGATATCGACACAGTGTTAGGGATAGAAGCAACCGGTGGTTTGTAATGGTTACACTACTACTAATAACTACTACTACTACTACTGCTACTACTAATGTAGGGCTACACGCATTCAATTACCAAATAATACACTATAAGATTGATTACCGAAAAGATTTCTATTAAGATGAATTTCCACAGGGCGTGTGGATGGCAGTCGGCAACCAGTGGGTGACCACGTGACTGTGACGCCATGACAGCTCACCATGACTTTACTTCTCGCACGAGGCCTGGAACATCTCGCTAGTAAATGACGTCATCGACACATGCAACCGTCTACTCTTTCCAAACACCAATAAAAGCCAATATTGCCATCTGCTGTACACACGGCTTGCATGTATGTAAACACGCGGGGTACAGAGTCTAGTATGCATTCATATAATATGCAGGCCTTTGACATTCGGTTAGGATCAGGTAACGAATGTAATTGACCATTTTTTATCTCGGATTTACATGGCCCACCAAAGTAACGCTAGGACTGACTAATTATGAAGCAATCAACATCAACTGTAGTGGCTGTCATCCAAAGGTTCGTTGTTCTCACTCAAGCTCGATAAACTTTGTGCATGAGCCATACTAGATGCGACCAGATTATAGTACTGTGCTAAGCAACATGCTCCTAGACCTAATTAAAAATCTAAACTAAAAATTCGAACAAACAAAATATCTTAATTAAAACATATAAAATGAAGTTCACAAGTTGACGGCACCTACGCTTATTCAAAGCATAATACCTACGTATGCAATTTGGCTAAACCAATAAGAACACAGCTGGTCTAAATCTGCGTTCCTGCGTCCACAATAGACCATCAGAACAATAGATCTTTAGATCAATGCACTTTCCCAATATACTGTGACTGCGGGCCCAGCCAATGATGGTACAGTGTGTACAGTGTGTACAGTGTGTACAGTGTCAGTGCAATTATCACTTTCACTGGAACGGTTATTATGCCTGCATGACCGCGACTGCCACATAATTATAGTTACATAATTCTAACCCCTATAATGGGACTCACTCTGCGCACACGTGTTTCCACGCGCTGCTGGTGGAAGCAATGACAGAAACAGGTTGAAACTCCGGTCATATTGGTCACGGTCACCACGGCTCATAGGGTCTATGTCCCCCAAGGTAGGCCTACTGCCGGAACGTACCCTGGGTACGGTCCGGTA
>NW_014577217.1:297219-299385 GCF_000485595.1 Priapulus caudatus | reverse complement strand
AAAACAAAACAAACAACGCAACAACAAAACAAAACAAACAACGCAACAACAAAACAAAACAAACAACGCAACAACAAAACAAAACAAATAACTCATTATAACGCAAATATAAACTCACACGCTGGACTCGAGCCTCATAATCAGCATTCATAAGCATAAAATTCCTGCTGAATGTATATGTCTACCCTTTATGTCTCTCTTATCTTCTATATCGATTGTCTGTGTATCATTTCGTTCCTCCTAATGTACTACCTAAATCCGTATCCGACCCAACATTAAACATGAAACATCTTCCTTCTAACATTCTATATGAGAACACCAACTTTTAAACATTCCACGCGAATTCGCCTTAGCAATGAAGTTCTACCAAAAATCCCGATAGCTCGAACACATCCGCTATAAAAACGCTATAATAATCTGCATAATTTCCTCCTCCCTGAAACATTCATTATACGTTGATCCGCTAGTCACTCTCCCCGCATCATGCCATCGTGGACATGCAATTATTGCCCCCCCCCCCTATATACGCAAACTCTATTTGGTGAAGGAAATTCCACCAGCAGCAGTGCGCAGCCACCCCACCAACCATCTGCTGCTGTTGTTCGGGTTTACCCGAAGTTGCTACCTTCGACGAGAAATTAATTATTTAAACAAGGCAGTCAGTTCGCACGGCTGATCATCGGCTGAATGGCTAGTATAGACAGCAGGTACAGTACACCTGTACGCTGGTAGACATCTTTAGATATTGAAACATGCAATATTTACTAACTCAACGTCGTTTTTCACGACACGAGCTAAAAAAAATTACACATAAGCGCATTCAAGCTGCAGTAATTGACATCATAAATTCATTTCAGAATGTATACGACCACCAGAACTTTTTCCGACGCAAACACAACTGATGTTCGTTGCTGTATTTATTTACTATACACACGCTGTCGTTGGTCAGTTACTGCAGTGTGCACGCCCGGTCGCACTGTTGTTGTTGTTGCTGCGCGAATGTGTTTGTGAAACATGCATGCGTAAACATTAGCCAACATCTGCGCTACACATGACAAACATCCACGAGCAGACGATAGAGAGAGAGAGCGAGAGAGAGAGAGAGAGAGAGAGAGAGAGAGAGAGAGAGAGAGAGAGAGAGAGAGAGAGAGAGGGGGGGGGAGAGAGGGCGAGTAAACACCAATCTACTGAGTCAGGGCACGAAGCAGACCCGCCGGAGTTACTTAAAACTTGTCATCGAGTCTCCAAGAATACTGACTTTACTCTTGCAACTCGGATGCTTACCAAAGTCCTTAGCAATGTTCCTGCTGTAGAGAACCAAGCGGAACGTGTGGAGAACCAAGTGGAACGTGTAGAGAACCTAGCGGGACGTGTAGAGAACCTAGCGGGACGTGTAGAGAACCTAGTGGGCCGTGTAGAGAACCTAGCGGAACGTGTAGAGAAGCTAGTGGAACGTGTAGAGAAGCTAGTGGAACGTGTAGAAAACCTAGCGGGCCGTGTAGAGAAGCTAGTGGAACGTGTAGAGAACCTAGCGGGACGTGTAGAGAACCTAGCGGAACGTGTAGAGAACCTAGCGGAACGTGTAGAGAACCTAGCGGGCCGTGTAGAGAAGCTAGTGGAACGTGTAGAGAACCTAGCAGGAACTGTAGAGAACGATCTAGCCTGCCTGCTACACTGAATGAAACACGCGCAATATAATCTACAAATGAACTCGCGAATTTCGCTTCCTCTAGAGTCTAGAAGCTCTGAACATCTTACCCCAACACACTTCCCATCATGCGATCTTCCACCTTATATTTACTTTCAGCCCGCTATCACGCTTAAGATTACTAAAGATTACTTATTACAGACACTTTACGATCGCGGTTTACACGTGTGTTGTCGCTATCAGCATAGTTCGTCAGTGACTCATTTCACCTCTTTCACACCTCTATTATGGATTACGTAAGTGTGGCAACCAGAACTCCCTTGTTTGCTTTTTGATTAGCCATTCACTCCCACCCAACCCATTTCATTATCATATCTTCCATCTTCCATTCACACCCTCTCTTTCAATCATTGTCTCTCGTGAAAGCCCAGGGCTTTGGCACTTATGATCTTTCTCTCTCTCTCTCTCTCTCTCTCTCTCTCTCTCTCTCTCTCTCTCTCTCTCTCTCTCTCTCTCTC
>NW_014577217.1:284846-296616 GCF_000485595.1 Priapulus caudatus | reverse complement strand
AGCAGTAGCAGCAGTAGCAGCAGTAGCAGTAGTAGCAGCAGCAGCAGCAGCAGCAGCAGTAGCAGTAGCAGGAGGATGAGGAGGAGGGGGACGGTGAGGAGGAGGAGGATGAGCAGGAGGAGGGGGACGGTAAGGAGGAGGAGGACGACGACGAGGAGGTGGGATAGGACGTGGTGGCGGGGTGCTATCCTCGGGCACGGCTTCTAGCAGGCGTGTAGGAGCGTAGCAGTCGTCGTCGCTGTCCGAGCTAACGGTGTAGCGGTGCCGTATGAACTGCGCGCAGGCCGACATGGTGGCGGGGTATGGTGAAGCCGAGGCGACTACCTCATCCGTTAGTCACACGCTAGTGCGAGGAGATGTCCTCCGGCAACGATCCAAGTCCCAGTTAGTCTTCTTCGTATTTTCTCTCTTTTTCTCTCGCGTTCTCTTTCTTTCTCTCTCTCTCTCTCTTTCTCTTTCTTTCTTTCTCTCTCTCTATCAGGGGTTAGGTACGATCAATGCTGCTCCTCACACACGACAGCCGTCTGCTGGTGAAACATCCGCTAATATAATAATATACGGTCGCGGGTTGATGACGACGTATATCCGGACTACAGGTCAGTGTTTACCAACGTCCCCCGCTTAGTTCTCGGCGCGCCTCCGATCCTCGCACAATATCGCATATATATAGTCATGTGTTATCTCGCTGCTGTCAGTAGGTAATCCATAAAAAAACGCGCGTAAGTGTGCGATCTTCAACCCCATACACGTAAACACAGTGGTTGTGATCGCTAGACGCAGACTGCTACCGGGAGTTCGTAGACTGTGTCGGTGAGTGCTGTACGTTACGTTATTACTGCAGAAGCAGCAGCAGCAGCATCTGATAACCGTTCGGTCACATTATATATAGCCTGACCAGGGCCTGATGTAACCGATGGTGATCAACTCTCAGCTGCCATCAGTGTTAAAATTGAACATCGTCGATGATGAGGTTTGACTTCCGATAGCTGTCACAGCTATAGAGTTTCACGTTTGATCAACACCAAGCGGCCAACCTGAAACGTGAAATAACCTAGTACTGACTAACCGACTGTTATATGCGGCTGGCGTGAGTACACAAACTGGCGATCCTTTGTGTTCGCAATTATATTGAAAGTGCTGGTTGGAATAGCTCAACATTTACTGACGCAAATAAACCTTGAAGCTAAAAAATTTCCGTATAACGGACTATGAAGGTAGCAGTTTAGACCTTTATCAACGAATGCCCTGACTTATAATCATGTGGTAATGTAGTATATCATCAGTACAGACAGAGGATCACATATTTATGTCCGATTGATCAAGCAAAGGCTCACTATTACACCAGCCAGTTAGTAAAGCGTACTCAGCGGCAAGATTGCATACCAGTATCTACAAGATATGCAGATTAGTAACAGCATCTATCCGCTGTACATCTACTGCCTGTATCCCGTACGTGAATAATGACGCCTCATCAGCTGTGTTTCACAGGTGAGGCACGCATCAGATGATGATTACACCTGCGCTCTTTGTGCGGCGTATCGTACACGCCGCTACTAACAAAACAGTCCGTTGGCTCCGAGATGACAGACGAACATTGGTTCACACTCACACGCGCGCGAATCTCCCGGCAAACCACAATACGCCGTCAGAATGCACACAAAGACACACACAGACAAACACGCTTGAGATTATATATCCATTTCAGTGCTGACAGATATGCGCGCGCTGTGTATGTGTGTGTCGCAGGTAAACATTGTCGTCGTTGGCGGTTTTCGTGCGGCAATCATCATCATCTCTGGGCAACGAATGCACACCGGTGAAATGCTCGTCGTCCGGGTTTCCTGTAAAGATCCTGGTCTATCTGACCTAGGTCTAGAGATCTATGTCTATCGGCCGTTGCTGATCGTAACTCGTTGTTCAATCGTTCACACACGATCAGTTATCGATGCATCCACACACGGTTTATCCCACGAAAGCTAACACGTTAATACGATATCACCACCACTGCATCCACGGACACTACGTAACTACGCCGTCACGACGCTCACGTTAAGCCCAACGTGCGCACGGACACCGATGCCGCCTCGCGACACACGAATGTACTCCGCATCTCCGTCACCTCGGCAGCTTCCTTCCCTCAGTGCGCGCTCGGTATTCCATCAGCGCGCATCAGCTAGAGCAGGTTGCATCATCACTGCTGAGTGAGCACACGCATCAGCTTCACTGTCCTGTACACATACCACGATGCAGCCCCTTGCGCAACAAGGATGCAGCAGCAGCAGCAGCAGCAGCGGTGGCAGCAGCGGGCGAGCTAACGAACACGTTCGCATCAATTAGGCAAATTAAAACGAACGGCGCAATCGATTACGCGCCGAAATCTGCGCCTTATCAACGTATTACGACGTTGGTGTTGCCACGGTTCCGTATCAACGTATTACGACAGTGTTGTTCTTGCTGGGGTTCCGTAGCAACGTATTACGACAGGTTTCCGTAGTTTCGTATTGTTGTTGGGTTTCCGTAGTTTCGTGTTGCTGATGCAGCTCCGTAGCAACGAGGCGGGGGCGGTGGGGGAGGCAACTGCATGCTGACGATGCGCTGACGTCGACACGGCATGCCGGTACCACCACCGTGCAAGCACATGTGTTCAGAGGCACACAGGTATATGTATATGTGACGACGCAGTCTGCATGCATGCACCTACACATACTGCCTACACATTAATGTCCCTACACACGCGCCTCCGCTATGCACGCGCAGCCTCCGTAAAATATTTATTTGTAGCGGTGGCGCACGTGAGCGCTATCCTGATTGGCGGTTGCCTGCACGCACCGGCGCACGATGACAGGTGAAAGCGAAGTGCCCATTGACTGAGCATCAACATCCGCCCAGGCTTCCTCGATACAGGAAGCAGCGCATATATATATTAATATATATATATATATATATATCAAGAGCTAATAATACAGGTATTAGGGTACAGGTGCAGGTATAAAGTATCATTAGCTCTTGATATATATTTTTTTAGATACCAGATTTTAATCAGTATGATGGAGAGGACACCTGGAGTTCAGCAATACTTCTTTTGCGACTGAAGAAAACCCGTAAGAGCAATGTAATATCAAGAGCGTATTAAGAAGGTACGTGGTAATATGTATCTGCCGTGATACAGACCCTGCCTGGCCATCGTGCGATGTACATGGTATAGGGTAGTACGACTGTTAGGAATTATGCCCCATGCTACATTGTGTTATCATTCTGCGAGTATTAGCAGCGATCATCTCAGGCACGCTGTTTCGCGGGAAGTTGTTTAAATTAACTGATGATAGATGCGCACTCACTGGATATAATAATATACTCTCGGCGTGTATATATACTGCCAGAGGTTTCGCTATGACTAATGGGTACGGCTCGTGAAATACAGGAAACTATACATATAATACTGGAATCCTAGACTATCCCACATTAAGTAGAACTTCAGCTCTTCACTTTCTCTGTACGTAATTGTTTTCAGTCGAATTCAACTGTATTTATATGAGTTTTCTAGACGAGTTTTTGACTTTATAATAAGCGATGTGAAAATAAATGAAAATGTAATTTAGAAATTGCTCTGTGCCATTTTACATTCACGATTATCGCCTTTGGCTGCTAATGCTGCTGCTGGCACCTAAGCACGCATGACGAATTTTTACGCTAATGTGTTTTTCCTTTCACTTGATTATTTTATCTGTGTGGCTGTTTACTTGTTTAATATCTTTTTATTTACCAAGACCACGGTTTTCGTGCTTCAATAGAAATAATGCTGAGACAATTCAAGCTGCAGAGACTCAGTTTTAGGATTCATCAGTCCATCCAATCTAGAATTCATAAACATATAACACTAACGAAATAAGGTTTAGTTATTTGCAGTAAAATTAAATTAAATCATTTTCTCTAAACTGTTGGCCGTATTTCAGTTCTGTATAAATAGTAACAAAAATGCCATAGTGAGGTAAAATGATTGTGGACGTCATTCCATGATAGGTCAAATGATTATCCGCGGCCTATCCTGTAACATACGTCTTTTTGTTATTGCTGTCGTTGTGCCAATATAGTTTCTATTCGTGCAAGGCTCTTCTGTAGTTAGTTAAATGGTAAATGGCCAATATGCCGCATTATTGCTGAGAAAATGTTACAGGTTTATTATAGAGTTTTTATTCTGTATTGCTTACACGGCTTTTTTAAATAGTTTATCATAGAATCGTATGGGTAAAGTTTTACTTTTATTTTTAAGCGGGCAGTTAATAACCGATATAATGAACGCAATATACCGAAATATACGTTTTCCGTCTGAGGCAAGTTTAGCAAACAGTCCGGTTACTAAACGATCCTTTGTGAATCACCAGAGATTTCTGCCATTATCATTTGCTGTGCTAGCCATGTTTATAACGTATGACACAACGTCGATTGAGATCAGTGTGCGCATACGTAAATACCAAGTTGTGCACGCCTTTTGCGCCGTGGGGACCTACCGTAGGCAGTGTCTTGGCCACTAAGCGATGTAATTATATTGCCAACGGTGTGTGCAGTTCAACATCAATGTTTCTTTTGGCCTGTGAGTGTACGATAGTGTGATTTTGCGCCGGCGCGTGCGTGTGTGTGTTGTGTTGCGCTGCGCGTGCGGGATCCGTGTCGTGGCTGGCGCCTGTGCGCGCGCGTCGTGTGCGCGCGTGTGTGCGTGCTTGTGTGCGTACGTGCGTGCGCGCGTGTGTGTGATGTTACGTGCGGCAGTTGGTAGTAATGTGTTGCAGCGTTGTTTATCGAGCGTGTTGGTGTTGTGTGGCTGCGACACGGTGTCACGTTCTACCCGCACGTGTGAGCGCACGCGTGGCAGGTGCAGCCCGTCGTGTCCGCACCATTTTTTTTTTTTTTATTTGCATCATGGATGCATTATTGAAAGCAGCGCTGACCGACGTCACGTGTATCATAGCGCTGCCGCCAGTGCGAGCGGCTGGTTCTGCTGATGCCTGACTGCCGTTGTTTTATGTTGCTGTGCTGGCTGTTACTAAGCTTACTACTACTGCTGCTAGCGCTGCCTAGCTTGTTACTACTACTACTGCTGCTGCTGCTTAGCGCTGCTGCTGTACACTACTACTACTGCTGCTGCTGCTGCTAGCGCGTTGGCTGTTACTATATTACCGTGGCTAGCCTGCTCTCTACTACTACTACTACTGCTGCTAGCGCTGCTGTGTTACTACTACTACTACTCTGCCTGCTCGTAGCGCTGCTCGCTGTTTACTACTACTACTACTTCGGACTGCTGCTAGCGCTGCTGCTGTATACTACTACTACTACTACTGTTACGCTTCTACTCGCTCTACGCCTGCTGCGCTTGTCCTGTACTACTACTACTACTGCTGCTGCTGTGCAGCGCTGCTGTGTTACTACTACTTACTACTACTGCCGCTAGCGCTGCTGCTGTTACTACTACTTACTACTGCTACGGCTGCTTGCTAGCGCCTGCGCTGTTTACTACTACTACTACTACTGCTGCTAGCGCTGCTTGCTGTTACTACTACTACTACTGCTGCTAGCGCTGCTGCTGGTTACTATACTACTACTACTATCTGCCTGCTAGCGCTGCTGCTGTTACTACTACTACTACTGCTGCTAGCGCTGCTGCTGTTACTACTACTACTACTACTACTGCTGCTAGCGCTGCTGCTGTTACTACTACTATGTCTAGCGCTGCCTGCTGTTACTATCTACTACTATGCGCTAGCGTGCTGCTGTAATATCTTTACTAGCTTGCTGCTAGCGCTGCTGCGTTACTACTACTACTGCTGCGTTGCTACCGCTGCTGCCTGTTACTACTACTACTACTGCTGCTAGCGCTGCTGCTGTTACTACCCACTCCCTACTGCTGCTACCGCTGCTGCTGTTACTACTACTACTGCGCTGCTAGCGCGTGTGCTTAGCTCTTTTTTTTTTGCTGCAGTGCTGTGTACTACTACTACTACTGCTACTAAGCGCTGCTGCTGTTACTACTACTACTACTGCTGCTTTACTAGCGCTGGTGCTGTTACTACTGCCACTACTACTGCACTAGCGCTGCTGCTGTTACTGACTACTAACTACTACTGCTGCTAGCGCTGCTGCTGTTAACTACTACTACGCTGCTGCCTAGCGCTGCTGTCTGTTACTACTACTACTGTCCTGCCTACCTAGCGCTGCTGCTGTTACTACTCACTACTACGCTGACTAGCGCTGCCTGCTGTTACTACTACTACTGCGGTATAGGCGCTGCTGTTTACTCACTACTACTACTGCTACTAGCGCTGCTGCTGTTACTACTACTACTGCGGCTACTAGCGCTGCTGCTGTTACTACTACTACTGCTGCTACTAGCGCTGCTGCTGCTTAACTACCTACTACTCACTGCTTACTAGCGCTGCTGCTGTTACCTACTACTACTGCTGGCTAACTTAGCGCTGCTGCTGTTACTACTTACTACTACTGCTACTAGCGCTGCTGGCTGTTACTACTACTAGCTGCGGTTACTAGCGCTGTGCTGTTTACTACTACTACTACTACTACTGCTACTAGCGCTGCTGCTGTTATACTACTACTATACTGCTGCTAGCGCTGCGCTGTTAACTACTAACTACTACGCTGCTAGCCTAGTGCTGCTGTTACTACTTACTACTACTTAACTGCTGCCTAGCGCTGCGTGCTGATACTACTACTACTACTGCACGCTAGCGCCTGCCCTTGCTGTTACTACTAACTACTAACTACTACTGCTGCTAGCGCTGTCTGCTGTTACTACTACTACTTACTACTACTGCTTACGCTTGGCTGCCTGTTACTACTACTACTACTGCCTGCTAGCGCTGCTGGCTGTTACTAACTTACATGCTACTGCTGCTAGCGCTGCTGATGTTCTATCTACTACTAACTGCTGCTAGCGCGCTGCTGGCTGTTACTACTACTACTACACTGCTGCTAGCGCTGCTGCTGATACTACTAACTACTACTCGCTGCTAGCGCTGCGCTGATACTACTACTACACTGTGCTAGCGCTGCTGGCTTTATCTTACTACTACTAACTACTACTGCATGCTTAGCGCTGCTGCTGTTACTACTACTACTACTACTGCCTGCTAGCGTGCTGCTGTACTACATACTACTACTACTGCCGCTAGGCGCTGCTGCTGGATACTACTATACTACTGCTGCTAGCGCTGCTGCTGTTACTACTAACTACTACTGCTACTGCTTCTAGCGCTGCTGATGTTATACTCTACTACTGCTGCTAGCGCTGCTGCTGTTACTACTACTACTACTACTACTGCTGCTAGCGCTGCTGCTGTTACTACTACTACTACTGCTACTGCTGCTAGCGCTGCTGCTGTTACTACTACTATACTGTCTGCCTGCTGTAAACACGCCTGCCTGCTGCGCCTGCTGTTACTACTACTTACTGCTGCTCGCCTGGCTGGCTGTTACTAACTACTAACTACTGCTGCTAGCGCTGCTGCTGTTATACTACTACTACTCGCACGCTGCTGCTGTATACCACATAGCTGCTGCTGCTGCATGATTACTACTACTACTACTACTACTGCTGCTAGCGCTGCTGCTGTTACTTACTACTACTACTTACCTCACTGGCTGCTAAGCGCTGCTGCTTTACTACTAACTACTACTACTTACTGCTGCTAGCGCTGCTGCTGTTACTAACTTACTACTAACTGCTACTGCTGCTAGCGCTGGCTGCTGTTACTACTAACTACTACTACTACTACTACTGCTGCTAGCGCTGCTGTTTCTGTTAACTACTACTACTACTGCTTGCTGCTAGCGACCTGCTGCTGTAGCTACTACTACTACTGCTGCTGCTAGCGCTGCTGCTGTTTACTACTCACTACTACTGCTGCTAGCGCTGCCTGCTGTTTACTAGCTATTACTACTGTTGCTAGCCGCTGCTGCTGTTACTACTACTACTGCTGCTGCTAGCGCTGCTGCTGTTACTACTACTACTACTGCTGCTAGCGCTGCTGCTGTTACTACTACACATAACGGCTGCTAGCGGCTGCTGCTGTTACTACTACTACTACCTACTGCTGCTGCTGCTATGCCGCTGGGCTGCGTAACTCTACAACGGTTACTGTTCTCCGTACTACTACTACAGGCTTGCTAGCGCTGGCTGCTGTTACTACTAACTCCTACTGAGCTGCTGTAGCGGCAGCCTGCTGCTTCTACTACTACTACTACTGGCTGCTAGCGCTGCTGGCTGTTATACTACTACATACGGCTGCTAGCGCTGCTGCTGTTACTACCTACTACTACATAGGTGCTGCTGGCTGCTGCTGTTCTACTATCTACTACTACTACTGCTGCTAGCCGCTGGCTGCTGTTACTGACTACTACTACTGACTGCTTAAGCTGCTGCTGAGCCACCCCGCTGCTGCTAGGTTACTAGCTTACTACTACTGGACTACTGCGCTGCTATGCGCTGCTGCTGTTACTACTACTACTACTGCAGCTGGCTAGCGACTGCGTGGCTGTTCTACTACTACTACTCTGCTGCTAGCGCTGCTGCTGTTACTACTACTACCTACTGCCTGCTTGCTAGCGCTGTTGCTCTGTTACTACTACTACTACTTGCTGCTAGCGCTGCTGCTGTTATACTACTACTACTCTGCTGCTACGGGCTGCTGCTGTTACTACTACTACTACTGCTGCTAGCGCTGCTGCTGTTGTCATACTTACACTACTGCCTGCTAGCGCTGCTGCTGTTACTACTACTACTACTGCTGCATAGCGCTGCTGCTGTTTAACTACTACTACTACTCTGACTTTGGTAGCGCTTGTGCTGTTACTAACTACCTACTACCTCTGCTGCTAGCCGCTGCTGGCTGTACTACTACTACTACTACTACTGCTGCTTAGCGCTGCTGCTGTTACTACTTACTACTACTGCTACGCTGCTTAGCGCTGCTGCTGGTTACTACTTATCTAACCTACTACTACTGCTGTCTCGGTGCTGCTGTACGTATATACTACTGGCTGCTGCTATGCGCTGCTGCTGTTACTACTACTACTACTCTAGCTGCTCGTATCTACTACTACTCGCTGCTAGCGCTGCTGCTGTTACTACTACTAACTACGCTGCTGCTAGGCTGCTGCTGTTACTACTAACTACTACTTGTGCCTGCTAGCGTGCTGCTGTTACCTACTACTCTACTACTTGCTGCTTGACCGCTGCTGCTGTTATACTACTACTACTGCTGCGAGCGCTGGCTGCTGTTTATACTACTATACTGCTCTGCTAGGCTGCCCTGCTGTTACTATACTCTACTACTGCTGCTAGCGCTGACTGCTGTACTACTAACTACTTTGTAGCTTCGTAACTACTGCTGCTGCAGCGCTGCTGCTGTTACTACTACTACTACTGCTGCTAGCGCGCTGGGTGGCGTTACTACTCTACTTACTGCCTGCGGCTAGCTGCTGTCTTGCTGTTTTACTTTTACTACTACTGCTGCTAGCGCTGCTGCTGTTACTACTACTACTCTGCGTAGCTGTCTGTTTCGCTTATGCGGTGTGTACTGCTGTTTACTCTCTTTCTTTGTTGCTGTTGTTTGTTAGCCGCCCTGCTGTTGCTGCTGCTGCTGTTATTCTTGCTGCTACTGCTGCTGGATGATGATGCGGTGCTGCTTCTGCCGTTTTTGCTGCTGTTGGTGAAACTGCTGGAAAAGCCGCCGCGGTGGCGGGAGATTGGTACTGATGCACAGCTGCTCGTCATTATGCGCTCATTTACGCAAGCCGCTCGCATACCATTGTCCCGCATCCATCCAGCAGCAGCAGCCAGCAGCAGCAGCAGCAGCCACGCATGGTTCAGCAAATATATACATAACTCTAGTTACTGATAAAAACTGGAGCTTATAGATACACGCGAAGGGACAAAGTGATATATTTGACGCTGAACCATGGCGATCTATGCCTAGTGCGGGTGTTTGTCTAGGTGTGGTAAGCGGTATCATGTTGTTTTATTGGTACAAGTTCGGTTCACGTAAACAAGGACGAAATTACACATATTTGTGAAAAATGGAAAATGGGATTATTATTTTAGAGCTAGGTTGTGTAATTGGGGTTTGACATTGTTTCTGCGTACAAGTATTTCTGTTATTAGTAAGTCTCCGGCACACACAAAACGCGTATTGCGTGAATTCGTAATAAATATCTTCGTTATGAACAATAGATTTGCCGGCGTATCTTTGTATGAGTGCGTACGGCGTTCCAGTAGTAGCATCTTCT
Source organism: Priapulus caudatus (assembly GCF_000485595.1). Taxonomy (NCBI): domain Eukaryota; kingdom Metazoa; phylum Priapulida; class Priapulimorpha; order Priapulimorphida; family Priapulidae; genus Priapulus; species Priapulus caudatus. Next base: position 286,320 of record NW_014577217.1, on the reverse strand, counting down.
AGTAGTGCAGCAGTAGTAGTAGTAGTTCATTTATGTGTATGTGGACGCTCCCATAACCAGAGCTTTATACAGTAGTACTGCCCTGTGATATCATAAATAATGAAGTCGCTTCATTTATTTATTTGTGCGCGTACGTCTTTTTGTGTAATAATTATTACCTATATATATGATACGTTTTTATTTCGCCGATTAATTCATGTTATATTATTTTATATTTATCGTAATTCAATGGGTTCGTAACAACTAGGTCATGCGTGCGAACTCCATTCACAGCGATTGTAAGCGGTCAAACGTCGCGTTATTGCGTTAATTGGCGGGTTACAGTGACTGCGCATTATGCGGTCTTCAACGTGTTAGGCAGTGAGCAACGGGTGAGTGCTTGCAAAGCCCATAATTTGGTCGTGTGTTGTCGCGGCATGCCAGAGCGTTTTAGTTGTCAGTCTACGAGTCATGCAATTTTCTGTATGTGTGTGTGTCTCTTCTCTCTCTCGCCCTTTCTCTCTCTTTCTCTTTCACTATCATCACGCACACACACGCGCGCGCGCACGACACACGCACGCACACACACACACACACACACACACACACACACACACACACACACACACACAGCACACACACACACACACACACACACACACACACACCACACGCAACACACGTCACACACCACACACACACACACACATATATATATATATATATATATTTATATATTAATCCTTCCCCTTCCATCCCTCTCTTCTCTATCTCATTTCGCCGCGATATGCTATATAGCACGGGCATTCATCTGGCGCCGTATTTCTGCGGAGAATGTGGACACAATTCGCCAGTTGTCGCCGTCGTAGCCATTTCTATGCCACCCGTCGTCGCGCAAGGTGGCACGCACAAACAGATTTCGTGCATGCAGCGCTGGCTGGTAAAAGTGACTTGTGCCTTTATTATATTCAATGCGGCAATCTTTTCTCATATATATTCAGAAGTAGATAATTAGGGAATAAATAGGGGATAATAAAAGGGGAATCCCGTATTATCTACTTCTGATATAATATGCGCCGGAGTGGAGGCATGTTCGAATGATTTCGTCTGGAGAACAATGCCTTATCGCTTGTATGAGAACTTTCGCTACCTATTGCTCGTTATAAGATATTATTAGATATACAAGATTTAAAGTGCTCGGTACTGGTTTTGCCGAAAGCAGAAGCTGCACGCGACCAGCCATAGCAACCTCTGGTTGCGAGTAATTAGTTACCTGTCTATAGGTGGAGTGGGTATAATATCTCTGTAGGTGTATAGGTATAGGTGAGCGTTTGGCTCTGAGCCTCGACTCGATATATGATATGCGTGTTCTGTTGACTTGGGCGATAGTTTCCTGTAGCCTGTAGTTATATATATATAATAAGTATATATATATATATATATAAATATATATATATATATATATATTATCATTGATATATATATATATATATAC
>NW_014577217.1:277550-282550 GCF_000485595.1 Priapulus caudatus | reverse complement strand
GACAACAACACGACAATTATGGGCTTGCAAGCACTCACCCGTTGCTCACTGCCTATCACGTGAAGACCGCATAATGCGCAGTCACTGTAACCCGCCAATAACGCAATAACGCGACGTTTGACCGTTTACAATCGCTGTGAATGGAGTCGCACGCTATGACCTAGTTGTTACGAAACCCATTGAATTACCGATAAATATAACATAATCATAACATGAATTAATCGGCGAAATAAAAACGTATCATATATATAGGTATAAATTATTACACAAAAAGACGTACGCGCACAAATAAATAAATGAAGCGACTTCATTATTTATGATATCACAGGCAGTACTATACTGTATAAGCTCTGGTTATGGGAGCGTCCACATACACATAAATGAACTACTACTACTACTGCTGCACTACTAGAGGATGCTACTACTGGCACGCCGTACGCACTCATACAAGATACGCCGGCAAATCTATTGTTCATAACGAAAATATTTATTACGAATTTCACGCAAACGCGTTTTGTGTGTGCCGGAGACTTACTAATAACATAATACTTGTACGCAGAAACAATGTCAAAACCCAATTCACAAACCTAGCCCTATAGCTTCTAAAATAATAATCCCCATTTTCCATTTTTCACAAATATGTGTAATTCTCATTGTTTACGTGAACCGAACTTGTACAATAAACAACATGATACCGCTTACCACACCTAGACAAACACCCGCACTAGCATAGATCGCCATGGTTCAGGTCAAATATATCACTTTGTCCCTTCGGTGTATCTATAAGCTACAGTTTTGTATCAGTAACCTAGAGTTATGTATATATTTGCTGACCATGCGTGGCTGCTGCTGCTGCTGCTGCTGCTGCTGCTGGATGGATGCGGGACAATGGGATGCGAGCGGCTGCGTAAATGAACGCATAATGACGAGCAGCTGTGCATCAGTACCAATCTCCCGCCACCGGCGCTTTCCAGCAGTATCACCAACAGCAGCAATAACAGCAGCAGCAGCAGCAGCAGCAGCAGCAGCAGCAGCAGCAGTAGCAATAGCAGCAGCAGCAGCAGCAGCAGTAGCAGCAGCAGCAGCAGCAATAACAGCAGCAGCAGCAACAGCAGCGGCGGCGGCAACAACAACAGCAGCAACAACAGAAAAAGTAGCAGTAACAGCGACAACAGCCGCAGTAGTAGTAGTAACAGCAGCAGCGCTAGCAGCAGTAGTAGTAGTAGTAACAGCAGCAGCGCTAGCAGCAGCAGTAGTAGTAGTAGTAACAGCAGCAGCGCTAGCAGCAGTAGTAGTAGTAGTAACAGCAGCAGCGCTAGCAGCAGTAGTAGTAGTAGTAACAGCAGCAGCAACATAAACAACGGCATCAGCATCAGCAGCAACAGCCGCATCGCACTGGCGGCAGCGCTATTGATCACGTGACGTCGGTCGCGCTGCTTTCAATAATGCATCCGATGACAAATAAATGGTGACGGACACGACGGCTGCACCTGCTACGCGTGCGCCACACGTGCGGGGCAAGACGTGACACCGTGTCGCAGCACACAACACACAACACGCTCATAAACAACGCAACACATTACTACCAACGCCGCCACGTAACACTCACACACACGCGCGCACGCACGTACGCACACACGCACGCACACACGCGCGCACACGCACACACACACACACACACACACACACACACACACACGCACGCGCGCGCGCAAACACACACTCGTACACTCACAGGCCAAAAGAAAACATTGATGTGAAACTGCCACAACCGTTGGCAATATAATACATCGCTTAGTGGCAAGACAATGCTACGTAGTCCCACGACGCAAAGGCTTGCACAGCTTGGTATTTCGTATGCGCACACTGATCTCAATCGACGTGGTCATACGTTATAAAACATGCTTGCACAGCAAATGATATGCAGAAATCTCTGGTGATTCACAAAGGATCGTTTAGTAACCGGACTGTTTGCCTAAACTTGCCCAGACAGAAAATTTCATTTATATACGGTACTTACTGCCGCTTATAAAATAAAAGTAAAAACTTTTTACTATTTTTGATTACATAGTTCACTTAGTTTACCATAGATTCTATGATAAACTATTTAAAAAAGCCGTGTAAGCATACAGATAAAAACTCTATAATAACTGTACAATTTTCTCAGCAATAAATGCGGACTATGGCCATTTACTATTTAACTACCACAGAAGAGCCTTCACGATAGAAATATATTGCAAACGACAGCAATAACAACATAAGCGTTGTACCGGATAGGACCGGTAATCATTTGATCTATCATGGAATGACGTCACATATCATTTTACCTCACTATGGCATTTTTGTTACTATTTATATCAGAATGAAAACACGGCCAAACAGTTTAGAGAAATGATTTAATTTTATTTTTACTGAAAAACTAAACTTATTTCGTTAGGGTTATATGTTTATGAATTCTAGATTGGAATGGACTTGAATGAATCCTAAACTGAGTCTCTGCACTTGAATTGTTCAGCATTATTTCTATTGAACACGAAAACAGTGTCTTGGTATAATAAAAAATATTAAACAAGTAAACAGTCACACAGATAAAATATCAGTGAAAGTGAAAAACACATTAGCGTAAAATTCGTCATGCGTGCTTAGGTGCCAGCAGCAGCATTAGCAGCAGCGATAATCGTGAATGTAAATGCACAAGCAATTTCTAAAATTACATTTTCCATTTATTTTCCATCGCTATTATAAAGTCAAACTCGGTCCGAAAACGTCATATAAATACAGTTGAATTCGACTGAAAACAATTACGTACAGAGAAAGTTGAAGAGCTGAAGTCTACTTAATGTGGATAGGTCTAGGAAGAACCTATTACTGAATTGTGAGATTTCCATGGCCCGAATCTGAGGAGATTGCTATATTCTTGAAGAACACTTGATACAATACTGGGTTCCGCAATTGTCACACACGGAAAAAAGATGACAGCGAATTTCCTGAGAATTCCGTATTTTATTGCCAGCGTAAACACATGTTATTTTTCTTGCTGCTTCTAAAATGTTTTCACGCCCTCGTTATTTTCAACCGCTTTCTCCTTAAAACCGCACCCTACTAGCAGAACGCGCCTATTACACAGACAAGGAAAACAGAAAACCAAGGCGAAACCTTAGTCTTAAATATTACCCACTACGCTTAACGACAACTTATTATGAGAGTAGCTTCGCGGACGTAGGGGCATTACACCGAAGCTGTAACCTAGTGCAAACACTATACCAGTGTGTATTCTAGCACATCTATAGGTGCCTAACTGGCTATGGAATTACCAGAGAATGTACCCCTGCCTTTCATTCGTGTGTTAACAAGAGGCTGGTATAATCCGCTGCACAAGCAGTGGCGCTGCGAGCAGGATTACCCGCGTGAGGGCGCATTGTTCTTCCCGAGACAGACAAACAAGTGGGCAAGTGAACTTTCGTCCACATTTTCAGTGATCAGCAAACACATCTCAAGTAATGTTAAGCAACGCTGGCGCCTCAGGATACACTGATGGCGTCTCAGGCCCTCCGCCACCCAAGGGTCTGAATTATTACAATGAGTCAATATGGAAACCGCACGGGAAACACGTGCGAATTTACATATTGCTTCAGTTTAATTTATTTTGCGCTTCACAGCTCCCATAAAACATATAAGGAAACCTGTAATACCATATAAGGACACATGTAATACCATATAAGGACATCTGTAATACGAATCCAGCAACATGCTCACCGTTAGGCTGCATGACTACGATGACAAAGGTAAAAAAAATATCAGTCAGTGGAACACGAATTCCACTAACACTTAAATACATACTTAAATAATGACAGAAACATTAAGTTTGGCATCGTTCTTTTCTTCAAAGACAGATGAATCAATTATCGAAATTTTTTTTAGCAACAATTGATTACATTCACGTGCGATTGTTACCCTGACTCACAATCACAGGTGACCTACTGCGCTTGCGCGTGCACCAGTTGTTACGCGGTATTATGCAGCAACCCCCAACTGTCAATTCTCTATAGCTCGTTACCGAAATCTAAAATACAAATCTACAAAGCAGCCTTTATTCTTTAACGCAAAATCGAACGTAAACGGGTGTCTTCAAGCGTAGGCTAAATACACTCAAAAGTCCATAACAGAAAATTTTCTATTATGGACTCTTGATACAATATAACAGCCACTAATTCCAAAATGGAACCTCATCGATCAACTGTCAACAAATAGTCCGTAACAATGTCGAAATCGATGACGTTTATACACAGCAGCCACCGATTTCCTATTAGCTATTCAATCACCCTACATGCGTCGCTAACCTCAGGCACCATTAACTGGTAATCATGGGGTTGTGCTAGTAGGCAAACGATTTAAAGAAACTCCCGTGTCATTAATTCTACGATTTTAAGCGACAACTGCTTTACGTTATTAGAGCGCAGCAGTCACATTACAGTCTTTCATGCTGACATCTCGTGACGTCAGTATATGACATCACGATATAATCATCATCATCATCCTCACCATACACCAGACCGCATCCACGATGAGCTTTTAAACACCCAACAGGAGCATTATCATGTCATCAACAACACGAGTGAGAGTTCAGGAAACCAGTAACCCAGTGGCAGCTATTTGAGGATGCGTGTGTGTGGGCATTTACTCACGTGTGTTATCATCTTTAATGAGCGCCGCGCTAGATAATCTTATCATCGTACCTACTGCAACCACGGCCGCTATACGGGTGATATCCCCACACCTCTCTCCTTCTCTCTCTCTCTCTCTCTCTCTCTCTCTCTCTCTCTCTTCCTTTCTCTCTCTCTCTCTCTTTCTCTCTCTCTCTCTCTCTCTCCTACTCACTTCCCTCTCTCGGGCTAAAGCCACTATCTTTCTTGCACGCTCCCGCACACGGCGACTATTATACGACCAATACAGAAACCTTGACACAGGGCTGAATTACATTTTACACGCATAGTACGCTA
>NW_014577217.1:260854-277525 GCF_000485595.1 Priapulus caudatus | reverse complement strand
CACATATCGATTTTCACCGGTCACGTATGGGGGCCATGTTTTGTTAGCTATTTCATTCCAAGCAGAATGAACAACGGTCGCGGGCCCAACAGTTGTAGAGAAATGGAGTTCTAATTTTAGTTGTTTACTGAAAATACGTAAAACTTATTTCGTATAGGGCTTGTGTTAGGTAGGGAGTTGTTATGGGAAAATAACAAAAAGGGATGAACGAAAATGGTCTTAGTTTGGACAAATGGGACTTTGAGGAGAATCCTAAAACTGAGGTCTTATGCACGTTAATTTGGTTCAGCATTTTTTCTATTGAACACGTAAAACAGTGTCTTTCAGCTTAATAAAAATTAATTAAACAAGTAATACAGTCACACAGGATAAGAATATCAGTGAAAGTGTTGAAAAACACACATTAGCGCAAATTCGTCCATGCGCTGGCTTAGGGTGCAGAGAGCAGCATTAGCAGCAGGCGCATAAATCAGTGAATGTAATGTATGCACAAGCAATTTCTAAAGACTGTATATTCCCATTTATTTGCCAGGTGCGGCTTATCGCTAAAAGCAAACTCGTCTGATAAGACGTCATTAGAATACAGTCTTGTTGGAATTCGAATCATAAGAAACAAATTACGCTACAGAGAGAAAGTTGCAAGAGCTGAGAGTCTATTTTACATGTGGATAAAGTGAAAGTCTTAGGGAAACGGTGAGAGAAGAGCGCTATTACTTGAAATTGGGGGAGGGGATTTCCGGATGGCCGGAAATCTGCTAGGAATGATTGCCGTGGTGAGGTATTCATTGAGAGAGACACTTGGGACATACGGAGTGAGGAGGGGCTCGCAATTGTCGAGACGACACGGCGCGGAAAGAGAGAAAGAGAGATCAGTGGCCGCAGTTGCGCTGTGAGAATTGACGTTAGGGACAGTCGGCTGTGTGATTCTTTCTTGGCTCTTGCTAAGAACGGTGTTTCCGTATCCCCTCGTGTAATGTTTCAAGGGCGCTTTCTCCTTAAAACGCCGACACCCTACTGCATCGAACGCGCCTATTATACAAGAAATCGGAAAACAGGAAAACCCAGCAGAGGCGACGACCTATATTCTTAAGATACTGTGAAAGGGCCGGGACGTAACGCTTAGCGAGGTCGCAATCCCGCGTCCCATTAGGGCTCGCCCGCTCGGAGTTGAGTCCTGAGCTGGTCTTCGCGGAGTACTAGGGCATTACAGCCGAGAGGCGCCTCAGGTCACTGGTGAACCTAGTGCATGAAGCACGGGATATAGCCGCATGTGTTGTTATTCTGCACATCTATGTGCCTAACTGGGTGCCTCATGAGATTTACCAAGAGCAATGTACCCTGGCGCTTTCGTTCGATCGGCCGGGCTGCACCGGCAGCACGCCCGGGCGGGGCCGTCGCTGCGGAGGTCGCTGCAAGGCAGGCGCTGACGCCGGGGCGCGCGGTGGCGCCCCCTGGTGCGCTCGGATGCTCTGGCGCTACCGTCTCGTCGCTCGATGCGCCCGGTTGGGTCTTGTGTTAACAGAGGGGGTATAATCCGACGGCCACAGACAGGTGCGCTTGTGCGAGGCCAGGATTAACCCAGCGTGATGGGTCCCACGCAATTGTCTTCGCCCCGAGAGACCAGACAAGAACAAAGTGGACAAACGTGTGAGAGGCGTGTGGGTGCGTCCCCACTAATTTTCACTGCGAAAATCAGCGAAAGCACATCATCACAGGTAATGGTTAAGCAAACGCTGGCGCTTCAGGTACCACTCGATGGGTGCGTCTCAGGCCTCGGTCCACCCAATGGGCGGCGTACCGGCGGCGCCCCAGGTCTGGAATTGATTACAACGAAGGCCCCGCGGACCGGTCAATCTATGGCGGCAAGACCCCGTCACCGGGTGCTTTTTCTGGGGGTGCGCATTGAACACGGGTCCCAGCTGTGGGACGGAACTCTCTCAGATAGTCTGTGCCGTTCCCAGTTTTAAGTTCGCGGTCAGAATGTTCTCGCTGTCGCTTCCGCGCGGCTGCCGGAACGTAGGTCGCCTCGGCAGTTACAGCTGAAGACCCACGATCGGACTTAATGGAATGGATACCTGTAATACCATTATAAGGACACATGTAAGTACTATCAAGGACCCGTATCTGTAATACGAATCCAGCAACATGCTTTAGCGTTTAGGCGGGCCCGAATGCTACGATTGACCAGAGAAAGCGTAAAAAAAATATCATCCGTCCAGTGGAAACAGAATTCTGTCGGAGGACGGACTTAACACTTAAATACAAGTACTTTAAGATAATGGATCGCAATGGAATACATTTACGGTTTGATGCGTTGCTTTTTCTTCAAAAGACAGATGACATCGCACTCTATCGAAAGTTATTTTCTTTAGCAACAGATTTGGATTACATATCACGTGCCACTTGGTTACCCTGACCCCTCACAATCGACAGGTGACTTACTTGCCGGCTGTGCCGGGGCTGCCGTGCGCGGGCGGAGCGTGCACAGTTGTACGGCATGGGCGTCGCGGCGGTGCGCACCGCGCGAGTCTTATGTATAGCCGAGCAAGCCTGCGCGCCCCAGTGAACTCGGTCCATTTTCTCCTAGGTGAGGCCTCCTGCTGGTACCGGCCGCGGGCGTGCGCGGCCCGGCTGGCGCTGCGCCGGGGCCCGACCCAAGTCGTCTCTGAAGGTAAATACAAATCTACAATACTGTCAGGGCCTTTATTTCTCTGTTAAACGACAGTAAGTTCGAACGTAAACGCGGTGTCTTCGAAGGTAGGCGCCGGTGTCCCTGCAAATCCACACTCTCAACACCCTAGTCCATAACAGAAAATTTTTCTAATTATGGACTCTTCTGATACAATATACACGCCATGAATGTGCAAAAAATGGGAATCGGCTCAGCTCGCATAAACTGGTCAACACAACAGTAGGTCCGTAGACAATCGTTCCGGAACTCGATGAGGAGTCTCTTGACACGACCTCGCAGCCACCGAGCGTCTCCTATTAGCTATTCCCAATTTCACCCTTGCATACATGTCGGGGCGATCGCTAACACTCACGGGGCACCATTTAAGATCTTGTAAGTCAATCGGCGTCGGTCTGTGCTAGCTAGGCGGTTCAAACGATTGGGAAAGAGAAAACTCGCGTTCCGCCGCGCACGCACGTCGGCCTAGGCCTGGGGTTGGGGCGAGTCGTCGGTCTGGAGAGGGCCTGTCGAGGTTAATCTCTACCTTTTGAAGGCGGGACAAGGCGGCGTGCTGGTTTAGCGTGATGTAGAGCCGCCCGCTGGGGTCCACCCGATCGTACGAGGCTGCTCTCTCATTGCTGTACTCTCGTGAGCGAGTACGCTGGGGGCGCGGGCCGGCGTCAGGGGCCCAGGCGCCGGCCGCTCCGCGTTGCCATTCACGACCAGGGGGTAAACGATCATCAGCATCCATGCATACCACCTCCACAATCCGGAAGCCGCATCCACGGACCCTACGCCAGAGTTTGTTAGTAACAGCCAACGTGGTCCGAGAGGGCTTGATCACTTTGTCATATGTCAACACACGACGCGAGTGGAGTCTCTGGCCTCCTGCGGTCCGGTGGCTGAGTCATGGTGGGGTTGTGTGACGGAGTCTTCAGAGTAACCGCTCAACCGAGTGGGCGCAGCACTTTGACGGAGCTGAGATGGGGCTTGATCGCTGTGCTCCGCGCCGCCCAGTCGCCCTCGACTCGGTGGGCCGTATTTTACTCACTTGATGGTGTTTGAGTGGTCTTTAATGATAGAGCGCCCGGCGCTAGGATAATCTTGTATCTCGGTAGGCCGTACTCGCACACCTGCACGGGGCGACCGGAGCGCTCGCCCATCCTGACGCCGGGTTGTATATCCTCACACCTCTTCCCGTCGAGACTTCTCTCTCTCTCTCGTCTCTCTTCTCTCTCTTCTCTCTCTCTCATCTCTCTCTCACCATCTCTCATCTTTCTCTCTCTCTGCTCTCTACTCTCTCTTTTCCTCTCTCTCTTCTCTCTCGTCTCTCTCCTCTCACTTCCCTCTCTCGCTAAGCCACTTTCTGCACGCTCCCGCACGGCTGACTATATAGCTAACACAGAAACCTTTACACAGCTACTACAACCCACAGCATAGTACAGCTTACTATAATACACAAGCATAGTTAAGCTACTAACATACACAGCATTAGTACAGCTACAAAATACTATACAGCATAGCCTCAGGCCTACTAATACACGAGCATAGTACGAGTACTACTAACAGGCCATAGTAAGCTACTACATACACAGCCATTAGTACAGTACGTACAATACACAGCATAGTACAGCTACTACATACACAGCATAGTACAGCTACTACAGTACACAGCAATAGAGTTTACAGCTACTCATACACAGCATAGTACAGCTACTACTTACACGCCTAGTACAGCGTACTACTATACCACAGCATAGTACAGCTACATAGATCACGCATAGTACAGCGTGACTTACATACACAGCATAGCTACAGTACTAATAGCACAGCATAGTACGAGCCATACATAACAGCATTAGTACAGGCTGAGGCTACATCACAGCATAGTTACAGCCTACTACATAACGCATAGCACATGCTATACATACACAGCATAGTACAGCATACTACATACACAGCATAGTACAAGCTTACTACATACAACAGCTTAGTACAGCTATACATACCAGCATAGTACAGCTACTACATACACAGATAGTACAGCAAACTACATACACAGCATAAGTACAGCTACTACGATACACAGCATAGTACCAGCCTACTATCATACAACAGCAGTTAGTACAAGCACTACCATACACAGCCATAGTACAGCTACTTACATTACCAGCGATAGCTACAGCTACTACATACACAGCAATAGTACAGCTGACTACAATTACACAGGCATAGCTACAGCCTGACTCATACACAGACATAGTACAGCTACTAAATACACAGCATGTACAGCTACTACATACACGCATAGCTACAGCTACTACATACACAGCATAGCACAGCTACTACATACACAGAATAGTTACAGCCTACTACATACACGAATAGCTACAGCTACTACATTACACAGCATTAGTAAGCTACTACATACACAGCATAGTACAGCTACTACATACACAGCAGCAAGAATAGCGATTCTCATCATCAAACGACCGCTTCAGTTTCAGGCTTTCAGACCTATTCACTTATAGTACTTCCAGTACAGCCTATAGCCTAGCAGCCAATGAGTATATATGTTATAGCTCAAATAGTCATTGAGCTTATTTAATTCACATTATAAATGCATCTCCAAGATCTAACTGAATGGTGCCACTAACGAGCTTCTACGGATTGGCATCGCAACGCTGGATCCTCGTTGTCACCGCACAGATCGGAACATTATTTCCCCGCTTGTTGACTGCTGAGACGAGACGCTACGCTCCTCTGTTTGACCTTGTGGACCTTCCTCCCACCCACCCCACTCGACCGCACCACCCCCCCCCCCCACCGCCCACCCCTACCCCGCCGCCGCGTCGGCCCCAATGGTGAAGAGTCCGCAGTCACGCCACAGCTGTAATACTAGTTATCTGTAGAGACGAGACGCTCACGTTATCTGTTTGCCTTACGCGACCCCCCCCCACACCCCTGCCGCCCCCATGTGACAGCACGTCCGGTCAGCTGCATGCTGATGTGTGTGTGTGTGCGGGGGTGGGGCGATCATAATGACAGGAAGAAGGACGCAAGTGTTAAACCTGATACTCTCGTGTTGATACGGCTGAGTGCAACCGTCATTTCAGCCGAGCCTACCACTGCTTCTTCTATAGAGATTTATTCGTTTCCTTATAGGGTACTTCTTACCTTCTATAGGGTACTTCTACCTCTCTATTAGGGTACTTCCATACCTTTTATAGGGATACTTCTACCTTCTATAGGGTACTTCTACCTTCTATAGAGTACTTCTAACGTCTATAGGGTACTTCTACCTTCTATAGGGTACTTCTACCTTCTATAGGGTACTTCTACCTTCTATAGGGTACTTCTACCTTCTATAGGTACTTCTACCTTCTATAGGGTACTTCTAGCATTCCTATGGGTACTGTCTACCTTTCTATAGGGGTAGTTTACTCCTTCTATAGGGTACTTCTACCTTCTATAGGGTACTTCTACCTTCTATAGGGTACTTCTACCTTCTATAGAGTACTTCTATACCTTCTCCCGACGTACCTTCTGCAGGGGAGAACGCACGACTCTATTGCGCAAGCGCGAGTAGAGGCGTCGCCCTCACATACGAAATGAAATAAATAAAACTTTGCTCTATATAAAGGTACTGTACACACACGAGTGTAGTCTCCTTACATAGGAAATGAAATGAAATGAATAAGACTTTGCTCTACATAAGGATACTGTACACACGAGTCTACGTAGTCCCTTTATATAGGAAATTACATAATAAATAAAAATCTCTTCTCGACATAAAGGGACTAGAACACACAAGCCAATAAAAGATACAAGACAATAACAGCACATACAACAAGCACAATAAACTTAGAAAATAACACAGGACATAAAGCGAGAGTACAATCTATTACAATCCAAAAACCGGAGCCGGCCTGATCCGAAAATCACAATTGATAACCATCACCTGGCCTTCCCGTTAAGTATACCATGCCTAGCACCACCGAACTAGCTATAAAATCAAGTACACCTATTCAGTTCTCGAACTGACGCGAAAATATAGGCACTATGAACGTAATTATAGGCACTCTCCCCCGCCCCGCGCTCGCACGAGCGAACACTTCACAGTTGATTACGTCGCCTGAACTGAAAACCACCCCAGATTTCATTTCGGCGCGTTTTGCGTCCATTGTGACGATGAGAAAAAGGCATAGAAACCTATATTTTCCCGCTGAAATTACGCAAGGTGTATGTATATACAACGACGACGACGGCGGCGTTAGAGAGCTCTTAACATGAAAAGACCGTCTCTATATGTGCGCTGGCTCCCTGTGTTTACGCCTCTCTCAAAATTCCTGCGCCCACATTCCCGCGTGTTTTAATCCTCACATTCACTGCCCCATTTTTTACCGATGGTGACTACACGAAGGTGAACTGAAGGCGAGCCTTCGTCGCTAATAACACACCAACACTGATACCAACAAAGAACGATTGTTCACCATAACATATCAGCCATATATACGGTCTTTATCATGCCTACGTGAAGCTATATATAGATATAGTATATTATATATATTATATATATATATATAATAATGTGTTTTTTGTGTGCGTGTTGCGTGCGTGCGTGTTTGTGTGCGCGTGTGCGTGCGTGCGAGACTCCGTGTCCGCGTGCGTGTGTGTATGGTGCGTGTGTGTGCGTGCTGGGTGGTGTTGCGTGTACGGCAGCACTTCAATGCGTGACCCAAAGGTGCTGTGACATTGAGCATGACACACTGCGCGCGCCTATAATACGCACGCGACGTGACCCTCATATCACAGACAGCACTCGGTAATCATCGTCAGCGCGCGAACGACCTGGGATGCTGCCGTAGTATATATAATACTATAATTGATATATGGATGTGTGTGTGTCGTGTGGTGTGTGTGTGTGCTGTGTGTGCGAGTGTGTGTGTGTGGTGTGTGTGATGTCTGTGTGTGCGCGCGTTGCTGTGACGTGCATGGCACGTTGCGTTTGCGTGCGTGTGCGATTTACTGCGACGAGAATCGTTTCCGACACAGCTTACGGCAGTGACGGCATCACTGTAATGTACTGCCGCAGTCAGCGACGACCCCCGTTGCAGGTGCTTATAGGCAATCAAATATTAGCAATCGTCACACACGCAAGCGGGCGCATATAGTGCACGAAGGCGTAAGATAGACTTCCTCTCAGCCAGCAAGCACACACCTGCTACGCCCGTCTATACTCCGTAGAAACACCTAAACGAGAATCTGTGTACGACCGAGACAACCAACAACGAGAGGACAGCCTCGACGGCGGACGCGCCATCAATGACTTCTTTAGTTCGTGCAGCACCTATTCCTGGTAATCCCCCTTTCCCTGCATTCTCCGTGCCCACCCTCCCTCCCCCCCCCGCGCCAGCGCCCGAGATGACTACCGTGCGTGTGTGGATGGATGGTGGGATGGATCGGACGCGCTCCGGGTATGAACGGATTTGCACATGTTGCGCCGGGCCCCGTGCGGCCAGCACGAGGCACATGTGGCCACCAGTTTCAATAATTAATGGATGGGATTAATAAACTGACAACTTGTCAGTAGGCCTATACTAGCAATACCAGCGCAAGTAGTCTTAATGTTTTGGAATTTGACCTAAGTAACCACTTCCACTTCAATGACACCGTTCAATACACCGCTAGCAATACATAGGCCCGGCACGCCATTGTGCATGCCACAAATACACAGTAGATAGGAGAGGCTAAGAAATGCGTGATCACAGAAATTCCAGAAAGCGCTCCACTTGTTGTCGCAGCACTAGCGGAAGAAATAAAATCCTAAAGCCATGATATCTCTCGGGCATCTGTGTGTAGGCTGAATGATCACTTGCTTCGAGATATACGTCTTGCCATACTTCTTGGTTACTCAGCGATACATTTACACGAATTATATGAAAATCCTGTTCGAACTTTGCCGCAAATTTCCCATGAGCGATTTGTAAACGGAGACCGAACATGCGGAAATTCCCTAACGCTCATTATATCTTTGACCTCAATCACCGATAGTCGCCGGTGCTGACGTCACTGTTGCTGCCGAGAATCGCATAGCTCGCTCGTTTTGGAGTTGGGCAGGCGGATGCAACTTCCTCCAGAGTGCACATTGCGTGCCGCCATTGCTCATGTACTGTGTGTCCGCTTTACAAATCGGCTTTCATGGGAAAATTGCCGTGCAAATTCGAAACAGGGATTTTGTCATATAAGTTCTGGTCGGGCTAAAGGTGTGGCTGGTACAAGTTGGCAAAACGTATATTCTCGAACAATGACCCATACAGCTACACACAGATGCCTAATCATAGGGTTTTGAGTTTATTTCTCCTCTAGTGCGTGCCGACAAAAGTGGGAGGGTATCTGGACATTTCTTGTGATCACGCTTTGCTTCTTCTCCGATCTTACTGTGTATTTGTGCTATGCCACAGTATGGCGTGCGGTCCTATGTGTCTGCAGCGGGTGATATTGAGACCGCCGTGTTGAAGTGAAAGTTATTAGGTCAAATCAAACATTAAGACATATTGCTCCGGAGTACTGTAGTAGTAGCTACTGACAAGTTGTATTTATTAACCATCATTTTATTATTGAAACGGTCCAAGTGGCTGTGGTGGCACGGCTCGTGTGCATTGCATCATGTTCGCGGGGGACGCTGATTGTCCGACGCGTTAGAGTCGTCGGACGCCTGCCATATATCACTGTACTACTACTACTGTTGTTGCTGCTGCTGTGTTTTGTTGTGCTGCTGCTGACTACTGCCTAGCTAACTGCTGGTTATTGTTGGCTGCTGCTTGCTACTGCTGTTGCATGTTGTTTGTTGTTGTTGCTGTTTGCTCATCTGCCGTGTTGTTGATGCTGCCTTGCTGTGCTGTTGCATGCTGCTGTCGCGTGTTGGTCGTTGCGCTGCTTGCCCTGCTATGCTACTAGTGCTGTTTTGTTCGTGCTGTGGCTGTTGCTGTTGTTGCTGCTAGCTTGGCCCCCGCCCCACCCCCGCTAATCCCCGCCTCTTCCCCGCCTTCTTCCCCTGCCAGCCCTGGCTCTGGGAGCCCTCCCCCTCTGAGCTACGCAGCTGCTCTCCCCTCCGGCATCCCCCCTCGCTAACTCCGCTCCCTGCACGCATCCTTTTCTTTTCACCCTCTCCCCTGGCTGCCTCCTCCCTACGGCCTCCACCTCCTAGCCCTCTGACCTCTCTCCTCCCTCCCTCCTCTCCTCCCCCTCTCCCCCCCCTGGTCTGCTCCACTGCCCCACCCGCCCCCACCCTCTCCTTTCACTACCTTCCTCTCCTGCTTCCTCTGCTTCTCTCCCTCACGAGGCTATACGCCCTTAACTACTCCTGCTGCCCCGCCCTCCTCCCCCCCTCTCTGTCGCTCGCCCCCTTCTCCTCCCTCCCCATTCTCTGCCCTTACCCCCCGTAAGGCCTTACCCTCGCTCCCGCTCCCTCCCCCGTAGGACATTCCTTCCCTTACTCCCATCCCCCCTCCGTGCCGCGTCTTGCTACCCTTACCTCCTTTCTCCCCCGCCTCTCCCTATGCCCTCTCCCATTCCCCGTACCTGGGGGGTCCCCTCCCCTGCTCCTCTTTATCCAGCTTCCATGCTGCTGCTCCGCCGGCCCCCCTCCCTCCCCTTTGTAGGCGGGCGCCTTGCCTGGCACCCTGCTCCCCTCGCCCTGCCTAGCCCTCCTCCGTTGCCGTGGCGGGGGGTGCCTCCCCTCGGTCTCTCCCCCCCGCTAGCTCGTCCTCCCGGTACCCCTCGCTAATCCTGTACCTACCTTCACACTTCCTGA
This sequence comes from Priapulus caudatus, assembly GCF_000485595.1. NCBI lineage: Eukaryota > Metazoa > Priapulida > Priapulimorpha > Priapulimorphida > Priapulidae > Priapulus > Priapulus caudatus. The sequence continues at coordinate 267,038 of NW_014577217.1, read as the reverse complement.
CCCTTACGTGCCCCCCGTCTGACCCTACCCTCGTTACCCCCTAACACCTGCCCCCTCCCATACCCTCGCCTCTACCTACTCTCAGTGCTCGCCGTCCTGCTCCTCTCGGCCCCTCTTCCCCCTTCTCTGTGCTGCGCCCCGCTGCCCCTCTCCGCGCGGGCCCCCCCTCCTTGTCCGTGCTCGCCCTACTCTGGGCTGCCCTTGCTTCCGCCCCCCCTCCCCCCTGCCCGCTCTTGCTCTTTCCCCCTACTCCACTGCATGCTTACTGCCTAAGCGCCTCCTAACCAGTGCGTCGCCTCCCCGGGCTGCTGGCCCCTTTCGTGCTGCTATCTCTGCTCCCCCTGCTACTACTTCCCCTGCCCTCCCTTGCCGCTTCACCCTCTGCCCTGCTTACCACTTCCTGGCGCCTTCTCTTCCTGTGGCCGCCCCACCCTCTCCTAGCTACTCCCTAGCCAGCCCTTGCCCTCCTTCTACCTCACTCCTTGTGCCCTCCCTTGACTATTTCTTGCTCTTCCTGCCCTTCCCTTCCCGCTCTCTCTACCTGCTCGTGCTTCCCGTCCTGGCCCCCCTACTTTCTACTAGCCGCATACTACGCCGTATGCCTACTACTGCTGGCTGCTGGCGTAACTGACTAGCTACTGTGGAATTTTGCTTGAGCTGGCTGATGCGTGCCTGTTACTGCGTGCTGCGTTTACGTGCTGCTGTGCGTATCGCGCTACTACTACTAACCACTACAGAACCCGGTGATCGGCTCTGCCATAATTCGCTCCACTCAGTTGATGACGGGACTATTAGTTACGAGTCTGAGTAGCAGACAGCGTAAAATTATTACTATGCAAGCGACGAAGAAAGCGGGCGCAGGCCTAGTATTCATCAGGCATGCGTCTGCAGGTGCAGTGTGTGCAGCCAGGGAGGTAGGGAAGAATGGACAGAATCAATAAAATAAAAATAAAAATAATTTGTCATTATCTACCCCTGGTGTGCACGTATAGCAACAGATTTGGTGTGATTAGCTCTAGAACTATAGCCCTTCGTCTGCCCACAGGTAACCCTGTAGCACAGGCACCTGTGGCAGAGCGACGGGCTATAATTCTAGAGCTAGGGGGTGTCGTGTGAGCAAAAGCCGATAAAACATCACGTAAGTCGGTGATCGGCGATGGCACGGACAGGTAATGTTACCTGACCCTTTGATCATCATTCACGGCCGGCCTCCACCATGCACGTGCCACGCAATCATAATTAGCACCTGTCGCTTGTATTATTATTACACATAATACACAGTCGTCACGAGTCACCTCTCGAAAAACATTATAAGACGCCGTAACCGACACGTCTCGTGCATCACCGCTCGCTTTAAACGGCGATTAGCAGTACAGGGTGTACGTATAGCAGCAGACTGTGCGTGATAATATGCTATCGCTATATATAGTAGTAGGTGTATATATTATGATATATATGATATTAAATATAATATAACATGAGAGTGAGAGGGAGAGGAGATGAGAGAAAGAGAGAAAGAGTGATACGTGTGGCGATTCACGTATACGCACTGTTGCGAACGTTTTCAATGGGGACAGGTGCACGGGTTCAGCAACGAACGAACGCACGAAATAAAATGGGCCACTGACTGACATGTTCACCCATAAAATGCCAAATGGCATTGCACTACAGAAAATCTCAATAATTATGCCCGAGATGGGCATGAGTTATTTACATTCGTCTGTGCGGCATTATTTAGCACGGACAACTAGACACGAGTAGAGCGCTCTGATTACTACCTAGTTCCGACGTGAATACAGACAGGGGTAACAATGAACGCGTATACGGTAAACCTACCTGCCTTACACCAGACAACCCTGCATACGCTATAGTTATCAAGTGCTAATAGCAGGAGGGTCATAATATAAACAGCGTCTATATAGTGTATATAATATAGACACTGTCTAGATTATATAGATAGTGTATATATAATATAGACAGTGTCTAGATTATATAAAATTAGATACGCATAGTGTGTATATTACGACATTCCTGCAGTGCTAATAGCATATCTATAGATACCACTATCAGTCACAACCATTATATACGGATAGAGTTTCGTGCAACTTCGTGCATAGCTCTAGTACTATATAGCCCTTGTTGCCCCGGGCCTGTGGCAACAAGGGCTATATGCCTACTTAGTACTAGAGCTACTTCATGCACTGCTGCAAAAGCTACTCCCACGTCTACATCCAAATACACCACATACGACACGAGGGGGTAACACAGTGCGCACTACTTGGGCACACGTGTAGACTATACCGTAGATAACACCAGCAGCGAATAATGACAAATTCTGAATGAATAACATTAATAACAAATAAGGAATAAGAAATAATGACACATTTGTCATTAATCACACCTAATAACGCCTGTTTTGATCAAGCTAATTAACGCCGTGTTAAAACACTCCGCCAGCAGCGAACGACGAAAAAACTGGCTTTCAACTAACTACCTGCCAGTAGCTTGGCAGATATACGCGCAGGTACTAATTACGGGTAGGTATTATGTACTAATTAGTCATTTCAGCTAGGTATTAGGTATTAATTACAGGTAGGTATTAGTTATTGATCACAGGTGAGCCGCCAGCCTTTCCCCACGCATATTTCAGTATATGAACGAGGGAGCCCCCACCACCAGGGAGTGTATAGGCTTAATCAACACGAGCCTGGGCTACCCCGGGGCCTAATCACCTGCTGCCCCGATAATGATTATTACTACTTCTGGCCGCAATAATAATACATACTTAAATGAAATAAAATATCGAACAATACCTATCGCTACCATAATGATGTAAGTGTTGTATATACTTCATATATATATATATATATATATATATTACAGGCCATCGATCGCATTGCTTTTATAATTAATCGTGAACTATTTCCTGCACGTCACTAGAGCCAATATATATCTCATCAAATAATATAATACATAATATATATAATAAATATACAATTATATATAATACAATACACTTAAAAATGAGAACAATCGAAGGTTTCAATTTACAAGTTGGATTCCGCATTCTCTTTATTCCAGTTTTCAGGCCTTCGAACGTGAAAAAGTATGCAGGGCTTTAAGAGCGCTTAAGTACACGAGGAAAATGACAGCTGCCAATCACCGACGAAATTACAAGGAGAGAGAGAGAGAGAGAGAGGGGTGGAGAGACGAGGGGAAGAGAGGACGAGAGAGAGAGCCTCTGCGCGCGAGAGATGAACGAGAGAGAGAGAGAGAGAGAGAGAGAGAAAGAGAGAGAGAGAGAGAGCGAGAGAGCTATGATAATAATACCCCTGTCAGTATTACCGAACCTTGCCTTGACAGATATATACACGCAGAGAAAGTCGTCCCATATAAGTCCATCTATAAGTCGCAGCAAACCGCACACGCGCGCGGGGGCAGGCTATATCGCAACCCGTATAATTACGAAAACCTGTACGAGGTTTAGCGACTTAGAGACTCGGTAAACAGCCGTCGAGGCGCGAGGCCGTAATAAGAGCATATTATCTCATATTTGCGCATCGTCTGCCAGCGCACGTACGCGCGCGTGCGCAAGCGACACTGCTCCACCGCACACGTCATTACTCCCGACTCCCGCCGACATTACGATCCCGTTTCCGGTCCGAAATTGTCGGAATCAAAGTTGAAAATTTCGCTCCGTCGGCAAATAGTGAAAAATCTCCGACAGGAAGTCGTGCGCGACGTCGTCGCCTGTATTTACGGCTACAGCAGCGCCGCGGTCGGCTGACGCAAATAACAGCTCGAAATGCCGACGTTTTCGGATATAGTTTCAGATAATTATGCGAACGCGGTGTTGAGAGACACGACAACGCGTAATTTGCACATGAATTGCCTTGTTACTATCTAATGTCGCCGCCGCTGCAGCGTCATCCGACCGACAGGTTTCAATGATTGCGGTTACTGCCAATGATCTAATAAAAAACGTGTAAAGGTGAACAACCCAGTAGTTAAACAGTATTGTGTAGTAGTTTGCATTGATTTTTTTGTATTTTGTGTAGTTGGGAGTTTTTTAGTATTTTTTTAGTTACACACGGCACACGTGATGCTATACGCACAGTATTGTGTAATTAGTTACACACAGATAGTTATCTGGCCAGTACGGACTATACGTAATTATAAGGAGTCTATCAATACCGATAGACTATAGATCCATAGTCTATTGATAGTCTGTTGATAGACTCCTGTAATTAGTATTATTATTAAATCCTTATTGCATGTAATCAAGAGCTAATGATACCTCTTTATGTGTTATTACGGTATTGTTAGCTCTTGATGTAATGCATAATTGCATGTACTGAATTAGCCATGTACAACGTAGTTAGTAGCCGCCCCCCGCTACGATCACAACAACTCGCATTCCACGCAAATAATAGAATATTATTATTCAACTCCTGCAGATATGCACAAAGAGGCTTCACATTCACTCTATCGCAGCTGCGTGACGAGAACCAACTGCGTACTTTGTTGACGCATGACGTATAGGTTAGAGCAGGGACACGTGTTATTTACCTTGTACCATGGCTCCTTCGCGCCCCCGCGGACTCCCGCACTGAAGCTGACCGCCCGCCTCGGCACCTCCTGCGTGCTCTTGCTTCTGAACAACATGGTGACGACTCTCCTTCTCTCTCTCTCTTCCTCTGTCTCTCTCTTTCTCTCTCCGGTTATCGAGTAACGCACTCGCTCGCAATGTCTCACCGGTAAAACTCACGCAGCCTGCGCTATAGGTAGAAACGCAGCTATGTGTTCGAGATGACACACCGTCTCTATCCGATCTCACTGCCAAGCTACTCGCCGCTTTACTCACTTATAGCCAACGAGTTCTATTATCCTAACGATCACTTATCCTTCCACGTGTCCGACTGGCACTGTTTGCCGTACGCGCGCGTCCAGTGCGATCAGTTTTGGTCAAGTCCGCGCTTGCAAGTGGGAAATGCAGGCGTCCGTGCATCAACTATATGTGTGTGCCAGCGTTCAGTATAGACGCATGCCTTGTGCGAACGCAGGGCGCGTGTGTATGTAGCAGTTCCGGAAAAAATGATTCCAGTCGTGGTCAGCGGCGGCTGCAACAATGGGGCAGTTCATCCGGGGAGTTCGTTTTCGTTCAGGGTGGGACAATGCTCGGCAATCATATATCACACACGAAACACGGAAAACAGTTTTGCTAGCCACGCGTTAGGCGCTATGAGCCTAGTAAATGAAAGCAGTGCACATCCGCGCGCGCACACCGTGGGGGTCAACACCCAGAGTAGCGCTTCGATAGTACGTCGCCTGTGCACCACACCAGTGTAGCGCTTCGCTAGTACGTCGCCTGTGCAGTGTATATAAGATATAAGATACAAGTGCGGCAATGAGCGCCCGATCTCTCTCTCTCTCTGCCTCTCTGTGTGTGTCTCTCTCTCTCTCTCTCTCTCTCTCTCTCTCTCTGCCTATGTGTGTCTCTCTCTCTCTCTCTCTCTCTCTCGCGTGTGCGAGCACGGCAGCGTGGCAGTCCGACCTCGATGCTCGCTCCAACTGACGACTTTCACTCGCGCACGCCAGCCACAGATGCAGCGCGCGACAGACACGCGTGACTGGTGCGGGCAGCGACACACGCACACACGCTGTGTGTGTGTTGCAACGATCTTGTGCAAATCTTCTATAGCTACACAATGCTGCTCATCCACGCGACACGGCACCGCCAAACTCACATAATATGCGGAGTCTCGGTTTTCAGGCGAGACATATAGTCGGGTAGACTGACCAGTGCACCCACGCGACACCGCCAAACTCACATATGCTGGTGTTCGGTCACAATTGTCCAACAAGAGATAGTCGGGTAGACTGCCAGTGCACCCACGCGACACCGCCAAACTCACATATGCTGGTGTTCGGTCACAATTGTCCAACAAGAGATAGTCGGGTAGACTGCCAGTGCACCCACGCGACACCGCCAAACTCACATATGCTGGTGTTCGGTCACAATTGTCCAACAAGAGATAGTCGGGTAGACTGCCAGTGCACCCACGCGACACCGCCAAACTCACATATGCTGGTGTTCGGTCACAATTGTCCAACAAGAGATAGTCGGGTAGACTGCCAGTGCACCCACGCGACACCGCCAAACTCACATATGCTGGTGTTCGGT
>NW_014577217.1:244775-255936 GCF_000485595.1 Priapulus caudatus | reverse complement strand
CTCCCGACACGCCCCCACGAGTTCAGCCTCCGCGAAATTATCATAAAACTACGGATCCTGATTGAATTTTCCCTCACGCCCGCGATGACCGAATTAACTCACACAGAAACGATCCGCGCACTACGGTGAGATTAGTGCTCTGAGCCATCGATCAACTCACGCTCGCGGGCTCAGCACGAATCTCACCGTGTGCGCCGGGTATAATAAATTCAGTCATATACCATTAGCCCCCGAGTAGCCCGAGTAACGCACTCTCGGTTAATGACGTCTTCCGCAAGTTTTCCACAGAAACGCGCGCGACAAAAAACCCATCGCGAAACACAACTATGTTGTTACGACTGGGTTATATGCTCAATCATATAATATTACAACCGCACAAAGTACCGCACGCACGCACGCGTTACCATCAATGACCCGAGACAATTAACATGTTAATTTTTACTTTAGTAGTTTAGTACAGAAGACTAAAAGTTTGTATCAACAGCAAGCTATAATATGATTGATTGTACATATCATAAGCAGGGCTCCCTCTGCAGGTTTTAAAGTTTGAGCTAAGACTTGAACCACCAAAGTTATTTTTGAGCCACTAATGGAAAACTATAGCCACTGTTCACTTTATTGTATGTGCTACGTAAGACATGATCAGGTGATGGGTATTGGGGAAAAAAGCGTACGAAAACATTTTACGACACGACACTGCAATTTGACGATTTTATTTGTCAGTCGTCATTTTCTGATCAGTTAAATCCCTCGACAATTGTATTCGCCACTTAGTGTAGTAAAATCGCCACTGTTATTTATTTATCGCATTTTGCGAAGGTGGCAAACGCCAGCGGTAGCCCTGATAACACACATCGCTAATGAATCGTCCAGTTTGCATGCAATGATAACTCAAAACAACATTGATATATGTGTAGCAGCGTCCGACAAGTTCAACGCGCAGTTCTAAATCCTAACGCGGAACGAGAATAGCAGATTACGTAATGGACCATGATGCACATAACTCATAGTAATCAATATAGCTTTCGGACAGTCGCTCTGCCATTCAATCAATGAGGCCAACACGCACTGGTAGGGCAACGGCAGAGAGAAAACCGATCATAATTATGAATAATTACGAAATTAATCATTTTTCATTGCCAATCATTAAAGCCCACTCAACATTGTGAAACACCATCCCATTTCCCCCACGCAGATTGTTCGCTCGCTATATATGATAGCAATGTCGCTCTCTATCTGCTGAAAACAGATTGCCTGGCCCGTGATGAGACGTCACGGGAGCTAAAATAATGGCGAAAGTTAACGCATTGTTCACGCCTTGCCGATGTTATCCTGGTGACCAGTATAGGCGAAACCGCAAATTTGCCATTAATATAACCGGCGGCCTCTATAGACACAGGGAGACGCGCAAATTTCCCAATAATATAAACCGAAACCAAACTCCACGACAGATGGCGCTCTCGCTCATGGGCTCAATCTACTCGTATCCTGAGTGTACGAAGGTGCACTGCATGCAGTTTGAACCGAAGCCCTCCTATAGAGACAGGGAGACGCGCAAATTTCCCAATAATATAAACCGAAGCCCTCCTATAGACACAGGCAGACCACCGCACAGCTCTCGCCAGCGCCTACTGAAATCATGCCAGTAAATTTACTCCTTCCTACTTACAAAATAATGCATCAGTGGCCGCCTATAGAATAATCTTGATTGCAAATTCACGCAAACATGTATGGAAACTACCGACGGTAACATCCCATATGAACGTAAGATAATAATGTAACATAACATACTACTACGCACCGCTGCCCCTCACCGCACCATCTATGGGATCATCTATATAGCAAGCAGCGTGAATACGGTTCGGATGCGGCATGCCCGACAGAAACCGAACTGCTCAAAACTGTTACGCACGCACACGCGCACGTACGCACCTACCGCAAACTGTCACGCCGCACACGCGCACGCGCACACACTACACTCCGCTGCGCACACTCACCACACACTTCACGCCACACGCACGCAGCACTGCTTCACGCCACCCGCGAACGCGCCACACACCACACACACACACACATACACCACACATCACATACCACCACACATCACACACGCACACACACACACAGCACAGCACACACACCAACACACACACCACACACACCACAACAACACACACACACACACACACACGCACACACACACACACACACACACACTACACACACACCACACACGCAAACACGCATCGCAAAAACTTACGCACGTACGCACGCACGCACGCCAGCGCACGCACGCATCGCACGCCACGCACACACACACAACACAATACACATCAGAGTGTGAACAGGAAATGACGCGAGAAGAAACAGGAGGGGCAGAAGAGAGGGAGAAAGGCGAGAGAGGCGCGCGGAGAGAGCAGAGACCGAGCGAGAGGAGAGAGAGAGCAACAGAGATGAGCGAGAGGAAGGAGGATGAGAGAGAGATGAGAGATGAGAAGTTTTAGGGAGAGAGCAGAGGAGAAGAGAGAGAAGGAAGGAGGGAGGAGGACAGATAGACGACGGCGAGAGAGAGTAAGAGAGAAAAGAGAGAGAGAAGAGAATGAGCAAGAAGAGAGGAGAGACTGTGTAGTGAGCAGAGAGAGAGATTGACGAGCAGAAGACAGAGAGAGAGAGGAGAGGGAGAGAGAGAGAGAGAGAGAAATACATCATCGCCGTTGCTAACCACTTACCATACACCTAAGGTCAGCACGCGTTCACAATACCAGTTACCATGACACGCTGCCGCAGCATCGGACACGCCGTTAACATCATACCTCAATCTCATGGCTCTGCGCGCACTTCTCGCCGCACAACAACAACAACAACAACAAACAACAACAACAACAACAACAACAACAACAATCAAACAACAACAACACAACAACAAACAACAAACAACAACAACAACTAGACAGAGGGCACTCACGCGAGTGCATACCGCCCCCATCCACCAGCGACAACATACGCCATACGCCCCATGCTAACTATATATGTGCCTTACGAGCTGGCTTCGCCGCTCGCTGCAGGCTGCTCTTGACTGACTGGCCTGCTGCTGACTCGACGCGACTATATCGATCGCGCGAACACACTAAACACGAAACGCGACTAACACACGACACACTATACGAGAGCGATCACATAACCTCTCCACTCCGTGGGCGGAGGGAACCCAACGAGCGACGACGACGACGACGACGGCCGCTGACGATGACAACAACGAGCACCGATAACAACAACAGCAACAGCAGCTAGCGCACGCTGTTCCTTACAGCGGATTCACGCACGGCAGTGCTTCTGTGCACCTTCACTACACCTCACGCGAAGTGTTTCCTTCAACGAATGCACTCGCAGAGCGACTTATTGCGCAACTTTTCGCCAAATGCCTGCCGAACATCGTAGAAATGATGGCTCGACGCTAACAGATTCATCGCGTTGGCGTCGGCGTCGGCATATGCGAACAGTGCCCGACCGCCTCGTGTTGCTGTGCACGCCTGATTATAGTGTATCACTGACCGCTGTACAGACGATAAAAGGCGCGTATCGGTATAATATATATATATATAATATATATATACCTATGTATGTATAAGTATAATCACTATAATGGTATTATAGCACACCACCGCACGCACGCACGCACGCCACGCACGCACGCACGCACACACAACACTACACACCACACACACACACACACGCACACATATAGTATATATATAGCAGGAGACAAAGCAAAGTTGCTGAGATGTATAAGAGGGCGATACCGACGATTTGCCACGTTCTAAAAATAGCCCAACTATTACTACAACTCCCGTGCCGCCGCCATACCGGTAACAAACTGAGCGAGCACGCTCGCGTGTAATGCTCCCACTCTGCCACAATCGACCGATCTGTACATGGCCAATAGTTAGTTATCAATAGATATTAGAAGTAAGAGGATCCGATCTTACCAGACAGGTTTAATCCCAAAAAAAAAGCCGGGGGCGGTGTGTTTCAAGCCCTGCAGTTAGTCATTCGTACCAGCGCGGTTTATGCTAAATTATTTATCGCGCAGCCAACCTAGCAGCAAAAATATCAATGATTTCGAATCAATAGGCGCCGCCAAGTTCTAGGCTCTGCCTACGGCGCCTCCCACTGTTTGCTGGGAAGGAGGGGAGAAGAAGCCAGAAGAAATGAGAAGGAGAGAAGGAGGAGCGAGGATGGTGAGATGAGGATAGAGGAGGTTTAGGAAAATTGCATGGAGGAGCGTTGGAGAGTGGAGAGGAGAGGAGGCAGTAAGGATGTGATGATGAGAGAGGTTGGAGAGATGGAGGATGTAAGGTGAAGAGAGGGAGGAATAAAGAGGAGAGAGGAGATGAGTGGCAGGTTGAAGGCGGAGGAGTGGGGAAGAGGAGTAGCCCACCAGAAGAGCAGGATCGAAAGGCGAAACTATTATAGAAGCAAAACTGATGTGAACACAACTCCTATTGCACAGCATTTTGCATATTGTCTATTGGTGTTCTAATATCTGCACGTGGATTGCCATTGAAATATAACTTATTTTATTATTTAAACAATATAATTAAATGTTAGCAATGTTCGGTAAAGCTTATGTTATATCACATACATGGCATATGAATTTATTCACACAATACGGATAATTGTCTCCGCTTATCATAAGGCGTCCAATTATCCTAATATTCTGAATCAAACGAGATTTGAAAGTCCATTAGGAATGTCTTGTATCGGATCTATGCATCACGGATTGCCAACCTTTAGGGTGCAGAGATGTGAAAGGAGAGATCTGACAACGCTCTCTCGTCGGTAAAACTCCTACACACTGAGATATGCTACTGATACCATGTTCTAGAGCCCTTCTGTCATTCTTAAAAACAAATTCCAGAAATTTCACAGACCACGCTTTGCATAGATTTCAGAAACGATCAGCACCAAAAAAAGGCAGAAACGCGAACAGGATCACAAACAAGAACTGCACAAGCAGAGTTCCAGCACGTACCACGCACGTACACACAGCCACACACATTGTACTATAATAATATATATAGATATATATATATAATATATATATATATATATATATATAATATACATATATATTATTAAGAGAGAGACGGGAGGAGAGAGAGAGAAATATACATCAGGATTTATTATTATCAATCTAATTATGCTCCATAATTATTTTATGAAACGCTGTATTGTTGCAAGGCTGCCTGTGCGTAATGTAGCAATCAGATGGTGAGGGAGTGCAGTACATGGTTCGAATCCTACATCGTTGATCGTGAATTGAGCCCAGAGCGACGAGCGCCATCGTCGTGGCGATTGGACAATTATATGTGTGCCCTCGCTGCGCACGACACCTGCGTTTAGTTCGCCATGAACCGAAACCCCGCCGTATTGTTCTGCTCTTTACAAAAAATAAATATATAAATTGGAACGAAGCATAAATCTACAGTCGGTTTATTGTGTGTTTAGTTTGTATTTTGCCCTAGTAGCCAAATAATGAATAGTTTGATGATGGCAAGAATAAGAATGTATATAGTAATAAGAACTGTACGTGGTCAATGAACGAGATTGTCTTAACAATCAGCCAGATAATCAGCCAATAATGCTCAGGTGACTTCGCAGGAAAATTTTCTTATAATACAGAATAGAGAATCTTAATAGAGAAAGCGGTATCGGTACTCATACTCCGATCATCACATAGCAGATAATCAATGCACGCTGTGAAAATAGGTGAAGCGTTTCATTACAATCCGCCGTTTCAAAAGAAAGTTTATGTTTACAATATATTAATGCAATTCTCGAGTTTAGTTTTACTGTCGTCTATCCTAGATGCCGACAGTAATAGGCTAGTTGCTTACAAGCCCCTCATTACAGGGGAGCGATTACCTCAGGGAATGTTGGCAGGACATGTTAATTCATTTGTAGCGACATTGTGCGGACACTGATAAGTTTCAAGCAATCATTATTTTTTCCACATAGATTCCAATACACTACACAGTTTAAGACACTTTGTCATTATAATTACCGCGTTAGAATAATATTTATGATTCAACATCCAAGGCAAAGCACAAAATTTATACCGCTAAAAATATTAACTAAATGTATTGTTAGATTCATCACGAAAAATTATAGACAATTTAATACTACTGTGATAATGGAATTATCCAAACGCAAAAACACGCAGCATACCTACATGTAATGTTAGCCCTATAACATATAACACTTTATATAACATTAGCCAATATAACAGTGATAGAATTACGCACATTTAATCAGACCTTGCTGTTTTAAGGTGCGCGACACGCGCGCCGATTGATCACGAAGAAGTGCCGAAAACGCCGCACTAAGCCATTATCAAACGCACCACTCTTTTTTTCTTTTTTTTTTATAATTTTGTTATTAAATTCAACTTATAAACGCGAATAAACGCAAATGTTGTGAAACATCACAGGACATTGCCGGAAGTCCGTTCACATGTTCTATAACGACCAAGTCGCCAAACGCTCCTGAGAATACGAATTGATTGGTTGGATTTTAGATAAAGTTTTAATAGCTCTACTTTGAAAAATTGAGTGTTAGTCCTTTTGACTAAAACATGCTAAATGTGTTGCATTCAAGTTATCCACATGCCAAGAACTCAATATTTTGAGATGAAAAAAAAATCACCTAAAAAATGTCAACATTAATTAGTACAAATGCAGAGCTAATTTTTATCCCAAAATGCTGAATGGCATTTCATGAAAGTCTAGTTTCAATTTTTTTTTTTTCTTTCCGGGCGCGGCATGCAGCGAACACCCCTTAGTTGCTCGTGACCTGCGCGCGCACTCCGCATGCAAACACACACCTCGGCGAGCCAAGCCGTTCCGATTTTCACTCGCCTGCTTTCTTCCAAAACACAAGCAACTGCATTAAGGAAAACACGATATCACAGCATAATCTAAACATTACAATGAGAGTTGTCAATACATGAACGATTTAACAATAAAAAAATGCCGAAAAAAACGATGGCTGATTTTGTAGTAGGCATGAGTATGGAGTCTGGCGAAAAATACAGCCAATTGTGAACCAATTCAAAAGAGGGGAGATCATTAGCACGGAATACATAGCGCGAGAATCTAGTTAATATTAACACCGGCTAACACGCGATTAATAAATACACTAAATAATTTCAGGTAATAAATTTCAACCGCTAGGTAAATTTCACTTCCCCGGCGTTAGCTATGAGAATATTGTAATACTTAAATACGATCTAAACACTAGAACAATAGGCGGTATAACACACATCTAACTTGACATTTATAGTAAACTTTAACGCTATTCAAACACTATATCTTATATATAAATATGTATATATATATATATAATATAAATGTACTATATATATTATTATAATAACATATACTCAAGAGCATTAACGAAGGAGAGCCGTACAACGGGGTGTAAGAATGCCTGAAACTCCACTGATTTGCAGTATTAGTCGAATTAATAAACTTTCCCCGTTTTATTTTCCGACGATTCTTTGCCAATATTATGATCAGCTGCCCTACCTGTTCAATATATAAGCAAACAAACCGCATGTCGTTCGATGCCCTACTCTAGCAAATAACGCCTGCCAAAATCTGTCACTATTTCGCCGAACACCGATAGACATTAGTCAGTACTGCACCGACTCGCGTTCTGCAAATAGCTTCTGGAAACCGCAGTGTTTCCGTTCCATTTATGAATAAAATTATCTTCCCTTCTACTCTCTTTTCTCACATTTCCAGTCATTAGACCCATTACTCCACAAAAAACGCCCGCATTATATTGCTTCCCATGCGTGATGACCCGCCTCACGCATGGATGTAGTAACGCTGCTAGTAATAAGCGTATCGAGGTCAGCGCTACACAGCGCGACCGGCAAGCCCAACACACTGGCCAACTTCGAGAGTGGGTCGCAGTACTGACGAAGGTCTAGTGCCGCGGTGTCGCGAAAATACCAGATTTTCACCGCCTCATCTAATCTCGACGCGTAGGGCATCGTGGGGACATGCGGTTTTTTATATGGACAAGGTTAAGCGACAGCTATCAAATAATACAGTATACTGCCAAAGAATCTGTCAAAAAATACTGCGTTTATAATTCGACTAATACTGCACATGTTTCAGCCATTATTACCGTTCTGTACGCTCTCCTTCTTTAAATATGCTTCTGATTATAGTATACAGTTATATATTAGAAGTAAAAACACAACGAACAACCATGTAGAGATTAAAATAATAACCCGTACAGATTGCAAAGTTTGATCCTACACCAAACTAGTCGGTGGCCACGCCCGGGCCTAGACGCAGCGCTACAATCAGCCAGCGATTACAGACACAAATTCTAAAGACTGCTACGTATGGCGCGCGATTCGTTGACTGCGCATGCTCACGTTCAGTTTGTTTGTTACGACACTCATGCAGACAGCCTGCTTACTTTTATGCGACCATAGCCGCTGCGAAGTTTAGCTATAATTTGTTATAATTGTATTCTTGACAACAGCAGAAATGTTATTTTAATGTAAAATGGTGCAATATAGTATCAATAAGCGACATTCAACCACTACGCTAAAATTGTGCCAATAAGAACAAATTAAACATTTTAGAATGATAAAATTTATAATAAAACCAAAATAAACAAATGTAGTAACCTTGTTAAATTAGACATGCGATAATTCGCAACATTATGCATACCATGTATAACCATGTACAGTTGTACACAGACACTAAATTATACACTTACATCAATCATCTGCCTCACGTCTCTCTCTCTCTCTCTTCTCACTCTCTCTGTCTTTCTCTCTCTCTCTCACTCTCTCCCTCTCTCTCTCTCCCTCTCTCCTCTCTCTCTCGTACGCTCTCTCTCTCTCACGCTCTCTCTCTCTCTCTCTCTCTTTCTCTCATTTCTCTCTGCCTCTCTCTCTCTCTCTCTCTCATCTCTCTCTCTCCACTTCTCAACTCTCATCTCACTCTCACTCTCACTCTCACTCTCACTCTCACTCTCACTCCACCTCACTCTCACTCTCACTCTCACTCTCACTCTCACTCTCACTCTCACTCTCTCTCTCTCTCTCGTCGCTCTCCTCTCTCTCTCTTTCTCGCCTCTCCCGCTACCCTCTCTCTCCCTGCGCGCGGCGCGTGTGTGTGTACGACCGTGCGTCGTCCGCGTCGTGTTTGTGTGTGCTGTGATGTGTGTCGGTGTGTGTGTGTGACAGATTGTGTGTGTGTATGTTGTGGCTGAGTGTCGTGCGAGGCGCTGTGGGCCGTTACGTGCGTGCGTGTGGTGGAATGTGTGTGAGTATGTCTGTGTGTCGTGTGTCGATGTGTGTGAGTGGCCGTGTTGTGTTTGTGTGTGTGTGTAATGTACGGTGATGGTGTGTGTGTCTGCAGCCCGTAGCCAGCTTTCTATTGGCGGGCGCGGTGTTCGTTTTTTCAATGTCGGCCCAATTTGTTTCAGCCAGGCGTGTACAGGATTCTGTACCAGGGGCGGTCTAACCGTAACCATTTAGTTGCGAGCCACGCGAAGCAAATTTTATTAAATTACACCCCCTCAGATGCCGTCTTTCTGTGCGAGCAAGGCTGGGTCGCACTCCTGGAGTCCATCAAATAGTATTCCCCTGCTCCGATTGTCGGGCTTTTACACATTAAACTAACTAATTACCATTGAGAATATTATGTAAATAGAAAATTAAATAAAACAAAAATAGGAATAACCGCATTAAATGAAGAACTAAAACAAAAAGTAAAAAAACATTTGTAAGTCACATTATAATTAATAATACTGAAATAACAATAATAACTACGCTAAATATTAAATACCGCATTAGGCGGCCGCCCTTACCGAATAATACAACACGCGCAACCTCAAAATTAAACAACATACAAATAACAACAGACACACTAGAAGATATCTGCGACTATCTCACAGACGTAATTCATTGATATCATCCAAGAATCACCTCTCTCATAAAGCAATGCAACATGCTAAAGATATGAGAATACAACATAACAGGTTCATGAGAGCCAGCCCACAGATAGGTGCCCACACAGTCTACTTGTCTTCCTACTAGCAAACCCTACACCCACTGCCTGTTCGCTACGATTGGTTGCACACTGCCGGTCCACCAGTTATGTTCGGGAAATGACGGCGTCAAGAAATCGGTTTTCTTCCCGTGATTCACAGACTGACGGAGCGTCGCTCCCATGGTGAGGCAGTGCACGTGCCTCCTAGCACAACCCCTGTCTTCTGCTGAGTGTTCTCAATTTATAACAATTGTTCACGGAATTCCATGAAATCTGCAGGCATTCTCCCTGCCTTTACTGAAACACTGAGTTATCGGACCGTTACAGCGCCGGGCCCAGCGTTACGCTGATTGTAGAAGGAAAAAGTCCTACGGGAAAGTACTTGTCCCCACGGATGCGGCAATCTGCCGCGGGGAGGGGGAATCTCTCCGGGGCCCGTAATTGTCGGGTCTAATTATCCGCGTTATTTTACGTTCATTGGCTTGCGGTCTAGATTGTCCGGAGGTAAACGCATACCGTTATTTAGAAATCAAGAGGCAAACAATGCAAATAATATATAAAATAAAATAAAACTACAAACGCAGTCTAGATATTATAGTTTATAATTTATAGAGATGAATAAACAAATTAATTCGAGCCTACGGTGACAATTATACTTCCTGAGACCGTTCACTCACTACACCTAAAATAATATACAAGCGCAATTGAAATAGATTACTATACCTTTCGCATAGAAGTCGTAGTTGTCCTCGGTGACACATTGCAGCCCGACGTCAGTGTCTGCGTACGGCGCTCAGCTCGCCCACTGTTTATGGGTTGCGCGTGTTCTCTATGTTATAACCGGTGCACGCCCGCGCAGCTCTGTGCGGCACGCAAAGAATGCACCACTGAGGCCATCCTTCCTGACCATCATATCGATCTCTAAGAAGCACAACCTCTCACAGCTATGTCCCTTTAACTGCGCAGTTGATATCTTGCCGCGTTTGTACAGTTGTCAGCATATTATACACAAGTAATAGATCATCCAGCCTCACGCCGGACACTCAAGTAACGTTGAGATTTAACTCACTGATGCATCT
>NW_014577217.1:239779-244750 GCF_000485595.1 Priapulus caudatus | reverse complement strand
GGTAACAATGAAACGGCCTATACGGTAAACCTACCTGCCTGTACACCGGAGACACCCTGCATACGCTGATAGTTATCAAGTCTAATAGCAGGAGAGTCATTAATATAAACAGCGTCTATATAGATGTATATAATATAGACACTGTTCTAGATTATATAGATAGTGATATATAATTATAGACAAGTGTCTAGCACTTATTAAAATTAGATAGCATAGTGTGTATTATACGACATTTCCTGCAGTGCTAATAGCACTATCTATAGATACCACTATCAGTCACAACCATTATTACGGATGGAGTTTCGTGCCACATTCGTAGCATTAGCTCTAGTACTATTACAGCCCTTATTGCCCGGGCCTGTGGAACAGGGCTATATGCCTACTTAGTACTAGAGTACTTCCATGCACTGCTGCAAAAGCTACTCCCACGTTAACCAAATACACCACATACGACCAGCGACGGGCGGTAAACAGTGCGGCACTACTTGGGCACACGTGTCGGACTCATTACCGTAAATAAACCAGCAGCGAATAATGACAAATTCTGAAATGATAACATTAATAACAAATAGGAATAAGAAGTTAATGACACATTTGTCATTAGCACACCTAAACAACGGCCTGTTTTTGGACAAGCTAGAATTAACGCCGTGAATGTTAAAACACTCCGCCAGCAGCGCGAAACTACGAAAAAAAAACTGGCTTCTTCAACTAAACTACCTGCAGTGTTGCAGCAGCAGATAATTACGCGCAGGAGGGGTACTAATACGGGTAGGTTATTATGTACTAATTAGTAATATTCAGCTAGGATTAGGTAATTAATTACAGGTAGGTATTAGTTATTGCATCACAGCGTTGAGCCGCCGCCTTTCCCACGCATATTCAGTTGATGAACGATAGGGAGCCCCACACCAGAGAGTGATATAGGGCTTAATCAACACGAGCCTGCGGGTGACCCCGGCGGCCTAATCACCTGCCTGCCCCGATAATGATTATTACTACTTCTGGCGCAATAATAATACATACTTAAATGAAATTAATACTTCGAACATACCCTATCGCCTACCATAATGATGAAGTGTGTGATGATACCTTCATATTATATATATATATATATATATCATATACAGGCATCGAATCGCATGCTTTTATAATTAATCGGTGAACTATTTCCTGCAGTCACTTAGGCCAATTATCTCATCAATATATAATACATAATATATATAATAAATATACAATTATATATAATAACACACTTAAAATGAGAACAATCGAAGGTTTCATTACAAGTGGATTCGCATTCTCTTTATCCAGTTTTCAGCCTTCGAACGTGAAAAAGTATGAGGCTTTAGAGAGCCTTAAGTACACGAGAAAGTGAAGCGCCAATCACCGACGGATATTACAAGGAGAGAGAGAGATCGACGGATTGAGAGAAGAGGGACGAGAGGAGAGAGGAGGAGAGAGAGATGAGCGCCTGCGCGAGAGAGAAGGAGAGAGAGAGAGAGAGAGAGAGAGAGAGAGCCGAGAGAAGACGAGAGAGAGACGAGAGAGAGAGACGAGGAGAAGAGAGCAGAGGAGAGAGAGAGCTATGGATTAAAAGGACCCTGTCAGTATTACCGAAACCTTGCCTTGGACAGATATATACACGCAGAGAAGTCTTCCCATTATAAGTCATCTATAAGTCGCAGCAAACCGCACACGGCGAGGGCGGGGGGCAGGCTATATCGCAACCCGTATAATTACAGAAAACCTGTACGAGGTTTAGCACTTAAGGACTCGGTAAACAGCCGTCGGGGCGCGAGCGTATAAGAGCATATATCTCATATTTGCGCATCGTCTGCAAGACGCCACGTACTGCGCGCGTGGGCGCAAGCGACACTGCTTCCACCGCACACCGTCTTATCCCGATCCGCGCCGACATTACGAATTCCCGTTGCCGTCCGAAAATTGTCGCAGAATCAAAGTGAAAATTTCCGTCGTCCGGCAAATAGTGTGAAATCTGCCGACAGGAAGTCGTGCAGCGACGTCGTCGCCTGTATTTACGGATACAGCAGGCGCTGCGTCGGCTGACGCAAATAACAGCTCGATATGCCGACGTTTTCGGATATAGTTCAGAGTATTATGCGAACGCGGTGTTGAGAGACACGACAACGCGGTAATTTGCACCATGAATTGCTTCGTTACTTATCTAATGTCGCCGCGCTGCAGCCCAACATCCGACGACAGGTTTCAATGATTGCGTTTACTTGACCGAATGATCTAATAAAAACGTGTAAAGCGTGAACAAACCAGTAAGTTAAACAGTATTTGTGTAGTAGTTTGCATTGATTTTTTTGTATTTTGTTAGTGGAGTTTTTTTAGTACTTTGTGTTTTGTCACATCGCACACGTTGATGCCTATACGACCAGTATTGTGTAATTAGTTACACACAGATAGTTATCTGCGCCAGGCTACGGACTATAACGTAATTATAGGAGTCTATCAATACCGATAGACTGATAATCCATAGTCTATTGATTAGAAAAAAAAGCTGTGGAGAGACTCCTGTAATTAGTATTATTACTTAAATCCTTATTGCATGTAATCAAGAGCTAATATTACCTCTTTATATGTTATTACGGTATTGTTAGTCTTGATGTAATGCATAACTGCATGTACTGAATTTAGCCATGTACAACGTAGTTAGTAAGCGGCCCCCGGCTACGAGTCACAACACTCGCCATTCAACGCAAATAATCAGAATATTATATTCAACTCCTGCCAGATATGCACAAAGAGGGCTTCACATTCACTCTATTTCGCAGTCTGCGATGACGAGAACAACTGTACTTTGTTGAGCCATGACGTTTTATAGGTTAGAGGCAGTGGACACGTCGTGTTATTACCTCTGTACCACTGTCCTTCGCGCCCCGCGACTCACGCACTGAAGCTTGACGCCCGCCTCGGCACTCACTGAGTGCTCTGCTCCTGAACCAACATGGTGACGACTCTCCTTCTCTTCTCTCTCTCTTCCTCTGTCTCTCTCTTTCTCTCTCCGGTTATCGCGTAACTGCACCTTCGCTCGCAATGTCTCCCGGTCAACTCACGCAGCTGCGCATATAGGTAGATAAGCGCACATGTGTTCGAGTATGACACGCAGCGCTCTGTCCGATTCACTGGCCAAGTGTACTGCCGCGCTTTACTCACTTTATAGCCAAGAGTTCTATTTATCCTACGACTCTACTTATCCTTCCACGTGGTCGAACTGGCACTGTTGCCGTACGGCGCGCGTCCAGTGCGATAGTTTTGCGTCAAGGTCGCGCTTGCAAGTGGGAAATGCAGGCGGTCGCCGTGCTCACCTATATTATGTGTGTGGCCAGCGTTGGAGGTGTAGTAGACGCATGCTTTGTTTTTGCGAAACGCAGGGCGCGTGTGTAACTGATAGCAGTTCCGAAAAAATGATTCCAGTCGTGTCCGGCGGCATGGCTGACAATGGCGGCAGGTTCATCCGGGGAGTCTTCGTTTTCGTTCAGGGTGGGACATGCTCGGCAATCATATATCACCACGAAACCGGAAAACAGTTTTGCTAGCACACGCGTTAGAGCGCTTATGAGCTAGTAAATGAAAGCAGTGCACATCCGCAGCGCGCTGTCACGTGTGGGCGTCAACACCCAGCGTAGCGCTTCGCATAGTACGTCGCCTGCTGCACACACCCAGTGTAGCCGGCTTCGCCTAGGTACGTCGCCTGTGCGTGTAATAGAACTATAAGATACAAGCTGCGGCAAATGCAGGCGCCCGACTCTCTCTTCTCTCTGACCTCTGCTGTGTGTAGTCTCTCTCCTGTCTCGCTCTCTCTCTCTCTCTCTCTCCTCCTCTACTCTCTCTCTCTGCCTCTCTGTGTGTCGACGTGCTACTTCCTCTCTCTTCTGCTCTCTCTGCCTATTAGTGTGGCTTCATCTCTCGTCTGCGCGTGTGCGGCACGGCAGCAGTGGCAGCGCGACTCTCGATGCTCGTCTCAACTGAGGCGACTTTCACGTAGCGCAGCCAGGCACAGATGCAGCGCGCGACGAAGACACGCGTGACTGGTGCGGCGCAAGCGCACACGACGACACAGCTGTGATGATGTGTTGCAACAGTCTTGTGCAAATTTCCTATAGCTACACAATGGCTGCTATCACAGCGACACGCACCGACCGACTCACCATAAATTGCGGAAGTCTCGGTTTTAGTCGGCGAGACATTAGTTCGGGTGATGACCAGTGCCACCACGCGACACCGCAAACTCACATATGCGGTGTTCGAGTCAAAATTTGCTCCAACAAGAGATAGTCCGGGTAGACTGCCAGTGCACCCACGCGACACCGCCAAACTCACATATGTTGAGTCTTGGTTTTCAGGCGAGACACATACTCGTAGTATAGACTCGGCGCATGCAGACTCACGACACTCGCTCGCTCGACGACGGACCGCTGAATGCTGGCTGACTAGACGCGGGTGCGGCCTACCCCCTCAACGCATCGCTCCTGGCGTCCCAATTAACCCGACACCGCACACTTGGGAGAGGCGGGGCAAGGCGACTATTATACGGAGCTTGACGAATCGCTTCTGTTTTCTTTCTAGTTGGGATCACAGGATCCAGTTTGTTCACCAGCGCCTCTACGTGGCTTGTGCAGCATCTCGCAGACAATGGAACGCGCGCATTATCAGCTGAACTGTTCTCGCTTTCACCACAGGATGTGACACCTCATTACCTGCTAGTTAAGCCACGCTACGATGTCCCTATGCTGCTGCTGTGCTACTGTTATACATATACACTTCTATGTCCCTATGCTGCCCATGTGCTACTGTTAGACATATACAATCCGATATCCCTATGCTGCCCATGTGCTACTGTTAGACATACACAATCCGATGTCCCTATGCTGCTGCTGTGCTACTGTGAGACACACACACTGCTATATGTCCCTATGCTGCCCATGTGCTACTGTTAGA
>NW_014577217.1:237398-239769 GCF_000485595.1 Priapulus caudatus | reverse complement strand
CACACACACACACACACACACACGCACATATATATGTATATATATAGTCAGGGAGACAAAGCAAGTTGCTGAGATGCTATAGAGGGTACCGCGATTTGGTCTAAAAATAGCAATATTACCTACAATCCCGTGCCGCCGGCCATACCGGTTACAAATAGAGCGAGCACGCGTCGCGTGTAATGTCCCACTCTGCACAATCGACCGATTTTACATTGGCAATAGTGTTATTATTGCAATAGATATTAGAAGTAAGAGGATCCCGATTTACCAGACAGGTTTATCAGCGTGGGTTTCGAGCTCCTGCGTTGTCATCGTACCTGCGCTGTGTCGTGCTAAATTATTTATGCGCGCCACCTAGCAGCAAAAATATCAATGATTTCGAATCAATAGGCGCCCAAGTTTCTAGGCATCTGCCTACGGCGCCTTCCCCATTGTTGCTGGGAAGGAGGGGGAGAAGGAGGAAGAGATGAGGAAGGAGGAGAAGGAGGAGGAGGATGGTGATGATGAGGAAGAGGAGGTTGGAAAAATGGAGGAGGTTGGAGAGGTGGAGGAGGAGGAGGAGGAGAAGGATGGTGATGATGATGAGGAGGTTGGAGAGATGGAGGAGGAGGTGAAGGAGGGGGGAGGAGATAAAGAAGGAGGAGGAGGAGGTAGATGAGGTGGAGGTGAAGGCGGAGGAGGGGGAAGAGGAGTAGCACCAGAAGGAGCAGGATCGGGAAACTATAAAGAAGAAAACTGTGTGAACACAATCCCTTTGCACACATTTTGCATATTGTCTATTGTGTGTTCTATATCTGCACGTGTGATTGCATTGAAATATAACTTTGATTTCATATATTTAAAACAATATTAATTAAATGTTAGCAAGTGGTAAAAGCTTATTGTTATTCGCTCTTCCTCGATGTCTCGAAGTTGAACTAATCGCGGCAGAGTATAGCCGCTAGAAAGACGTCCTTCTTGCCTCGATCCTCTCTAACGAATGTGCCGAGTTTCACCTGCTCCCTAGCACGGCGACGATATAGCGGCACGCGCGCGAATCCGTCGGCGAATATTAGTTGTTGCCGCAGCAGCAAAAAAAATGCCGAAAGTGACAGCTCCCGTCGCCTCGCGCGGCAGGTCCGCTGCGTGTGTATTGCCGTGTACGAACTGTCGGGTCAACAGACTACCAACCATACACACACGCACGCACGCACACACACACATACACACACAGTAAACCCCGCGCCCGCGCTACTAGCCTACATATGACGCCACCACCCGCGATGTATATGCTCACGATGATCTAGAAACACGCATCACGATAGAGAGAGAGAGAGCGAGAGATCTATAGAAACACTACGTGTATATTTTTCAGCGCTCTCCTGCACACATGCGCCGAGCGAGCGGGTCGGCGAAATCGCACACACGACGTCTGCGGACCGGAATGACGATGAAATTCTAAACGCTAAACGACGAGAACACGCGTCTTTAATTAGACGGTGTGTTGACGGAGGAGAGCGTCTGAGACGTGTGCGTCAACTATAGAATTACCGTATACCGAAGATTGCCAGCAACGTGGTGAACGTTGAGCACGGCCGAATCGCATCTATCTTACTCCGATAGCGCTCAGTCGTGCGACGAGATTGCGCTTAGAGCGAGAGCACTCAGTTGACGAGATCTCGAGTTGCAGTGCCGCCGACGTCGCTATTTCTCTCTTGCTCTTGTCTTTCTTGCTTTTTATTAGGCTTTTTGTAGGTACTCTTCCTCCTCTTTCTCTGCTCTGTCTCTCTTTCTTTTTCCTTTCTCACTCTGTCTCTCTATCTATATATCTATCCTAGCTTTCTCTCATGCAATGTTTTTCGGCACCTTATATTATCACCTCTCCTCTCAGCTTTTCTCTCTCCTTCGGGACTTTCTCTCAGCGCTGTGTTTCCCGTATCTCTCTCTCTTGTCTCTATCAGATTATCTGCATCCGCTGTTCCTTTCAATCGTTCCTCGTCCAGTCGCTCTGCTTCCCTCGTCTTGATTTGCTCTCTACACTCTGACTCTATACTCGTAACGAACGCTGTGTGTCAGTAAGTGCAGGCAAGCTGAGGCGTGCGCAGTCTCTGCTATAGACGACTGTTCTGGAGCGAACTGCCCACCCACTCGCTCTCTGTATTAGACGCTGATCGAACTTTGATTCTAGCATAACGCAGCCCGTGTTATATAGAGAAGCATGTGGAGCGGTGACGACGCGTGCGCGCACGCACACGCATACGCGTACGCGTGCGCGCACGCACACATGCATACGCGCTCATACGCGTACGCACGCACGCACGCATACGCGCACGCCCACACGCACGCATACGCACACACGCACGCATACGCACACACGCACGCATACGCGTAC
>NW_014577217.1:229705-230964 GCF_000485595.1 Priapulus caudatus | reverse complement strand
ATAACTTTGATTTCATATATTTAAAACAATATTAATTAAATGTTAGCAAGTGGTAAAAGCTTATTGTTATATCACATACAGGCATATTGAATTTATCACACAATACGGATAAATTGTCTCCGTTAGGCAGTAAGGCGGTCCAATTATTCCTAATATTCTGAATCAACGAGATTTTGAAAGTCATTGTATCGATCTATGCAGACGGATTGCAACCTTTAGTGTGTGCAGAGATGTGTGAGGAGAGAGATCTGACAACGCTCTCTCGTCGGTAAACTCCTCACACTGACCATATTCTACTGATACCAATTTCTAGAACCCAACTCTCACTATTTACAATCAGCCAGATATCAGCCAATAATGCTCAGGTGACGTCGCAGGAATTTTTTTTTTTAATACAGAATAGAGAATCTTAATAGAGAAAGCGTATCGTACTCAGTACTCGACATTACATAGCAGATAATAATGACGCTGGAAAAATAGTGAAGCGTTTCATTACAATCCGGTTCAAAAGAAAGTTTATTTTTACAATATTTTTAATTGCAATTCGTCGAGTTTCTTTTTACTGTAGTCTATCCTGATGCCGACAGTAATGACTTGTTGTTACAAGGCTCATTTACAGGGGAGCGATTCCTCCAGGAATGTTGGCAGGTACATGCAAGACATTTGTAGGACATTTGTGGGACACTGGTATAGTTTCAGCAATCCATATATTTTTCCACATAGATTCCAATACACTACACAGTTTTAAGACACTTTGTCATTATAATTACGCGTTAGAATTATTTTATGATTTCAACATCCGGCAAAGCACAAGATTTATACGCTAAAAATTAAACTAAAGTATTGTTAGATTTCATCACGAAAATTATAGACAATTTAAGTACTACTGTGATAATGGGAGATTTCCAAACGCAAAAACACGAGCATTACCTACATGTAATGTTAGCACTATAACATATAACAGTTATATAACATATAGCAATATAACAGTGATAGATTACGACATTAAGAAAACACGAATATCACAGATAATCTAAACATTACAATGAGAGTTGTCAATAATGAACGATTTAACAATAAAAAAATGAAAAATAAACGTATGGCTAATTTTGGTAGTAGGCATGAGTATGGAGTCTGGGAAAAATACAGGCAATGTGAACCATTCAAAAAGGGGAGATCTTAGCACGGAATACATAGCGCGGAGAATTCTAGTTAATATTAACACGGTAACACGCGTATAATAAAATACCTAAATAAAT
>NW_014577217.1:226068-227327 GCF_000485595.1 Priapulus caudatus | reverse complement strand
GAGAGCGTCTCTTTCTTTATATTAATATTTAGCTGATTTAATATATGTAAATATGTTATATTTTTTACTATAATTATAATATATAACGGCTGTCTGGCAATGATTTAAGAGAATTGTAGGGAAATTTATTGGAAATTAATTTTGGGGAATTGAGGGGAAAAGGATGGATGGTTTATGGGAATTAATCAAGTAATCATCAAAGCCATAGTTTAAGCCAGCAACGCTGCTAGATAGCATCAAATAGTCTTCCCCTGTCCTATTGTCGGGCTTTTACAATAACTAACTAATTACTTGAATAAATATGTAAATAGAAAATTAAATAAAACAAAAATAGGAATAACCGATTAAATGAATGAATAAAACAAAAAATAATAAAATACATTTGTAAGTCAATCAATAAATAAATAGAATATAATGAATAAACTAAATAAATAAACGATAATAACTCGTAAATTAAATACCGCATATGGCGGCCGCCCTTACGAAATTACAACACGCTAACCTCAAATAACAACAGACGCCTAGATGTGATTCATGGCGACTTCTCACAGACGTAATTCATTTGATATATCCAAGAATCACCTCTCTCATAAAGCAATGCATACATGTAGATATGAGAATCAATATTACTAGGTTCGTTAGCAGCCCACAGTATAGGTGCACACATGTCTACTTGTCTTCCTGTAGCAACCCACACCCACTGCGTGTTCGCTGCGATGTGGTTGCCACTGGTCCACCAGTATGATGAGAAATGAGGCGTCAAGAAATCGGTTTCTCCCGGTGATTCCAGACTGACGAGGTCGGCTCCCATGCTGATGCAGTGGTCACGTGCCTCTGGCCAAGTCTTCGTGCTGAGTGTCTCAATGTAGTAACAATTTCCACGGAATTCCATGAAATCTGCAGGGCATAGTCCGCTGTTTACTGAAACATGGTTATCGATGTTAGTGATTGCTCAGGGAGTAAGAGTACGGGAGTGATTGTCCCCGGATGGCGGCAATTGCCCGGGGGGGGGGAATTCTCCGGGGTGTAATTGTCCGGGTCTAATTATCCGGGTTTAATTCAATTGGTTGGGTCTAATTGTCAGGAGGTAACCGATACCGTTATTTAGAATCAAAGCAGCAAAAATGGCAAATAAATATAAAATAAAATAAAAACTACAAACGCAGTTTAGATATATAGTTTATAATTTATAGAGATGGAATCAAACAAATTAATTCGAGCTACGGTGACCTTTTACTTCCTGAGACCGTTCACTCACA
>NW_014577217.1:221003-223823 GCF_000485595.1 Priapulus caudatus | reverse complement strand
CTCTTCGCCAGCTTCTTCTCCTGTGTCAGCATTGATGTCAGGAAGACAGCGGGCGTAGGTCACGAAGAAGAGAATCTGCAGAACGACGGACGACGGGCGCTCGTGTGCGAGCCGCACGTGCAGTGTTGTTTTCGCAGTTATTTATTAATTACTTGTTTATATTATTTATTCATATATTATTGTTCGTGTTATTTACCATTTTCGCAGTGCGCATTCTCCATCCCTCCTGCCAGGATTCGCAGGATGGGTGCCATCGTTCTATTTCAACGAAGAGGCCACATCAAACGGCGTCTTTGCTTTGCGATGTCTGTGCGTGCGTGCGTGTTGTGTGCGTGCGTGTGTGTGCGTGCGTGCGTGCGTGTGTATGTGCGTGCGCGCGNATAACCATAAACAATCATAAGCCGCTCACCAACAAAATGCAACTATTCAACTAATATACTATAAGACAAATAAGACTATAAGACAAATTGACCACTGAGCCTGAATTTCCTTACTAGTCGTGTGCGGGTACGCGCATTAGCTCTGGTCGTTATGCATTTATATCATAAAGTGTCATAATATAAATTATTACCTAGATTATTCTACATTATGACTCTCCTGTTTATATATCACGCATTGATATTTTTTTATTACATTTGCTTATAATCCAGCACGCGTATTTGGCATGACGTTATATAGTCAGGTCCCTTAGCTTCATGATCGTTACAGAGCTGACAAAAGCATCAAACTTGGCACAGTTGTAGCCTATATAGCCTAAGGAATATCTGCATTGGGCACCCCCTCTAATAATTATAGTACTGCCATAAGCTACAACGGTGCCAAGTTTGAGACTTTATATTTTTATTTTGCACTATATTATATATTATTTTGCACGAGATATTATCGTTAGCCTCGAATGTACCCCGTACAAGATATTTAATACCTCCGTGTCAGATATTTATCACCGTCACGGTGTTGCAGTTGAAGGGCACTTGTACGTTAAGCCGACACGGTCCTGTGATACGACGCTACCGCTAGTTACTGCTGTCTTCATTCTTCATTCAGTTCAGTCTTCATTCGTCATTCAGTTCAGTCTTCATTCTTCAGCAATTGTGGGTTAGTAAGGTCGAGCGTGACCGTCTACGCTCGCCGCGAGGCACGCTAGAGCGCACTTAACACGTTTACCGTTTTAATTGAACGCGATCTTGTAACACTGATACTGACTTACACTGATACATCCTAGTTACTTATACAGACTTACACTGATACATCCTAATTTATGGTGCGCGTGACACTTGCGCGTCAGAAAATATACCCCGTAATAAAGTCAGCCCTTTGTATTGCCATTATATGGAATCCAACCCCCTTGCGAGCTTTGCTGCGTATAATATCAAGAGTAGATAATAACAATTATTACTTTGTTATTATCTACTCTTGATAATAATTATGTCATCGGCGACACCAGGGAATGTTGTGACAGCAACTATGAGAGCACTGTTTACGATGAAGTCTAAACAGCAGAGCCGTTCGTCTCTGAAGCGCGCTGAACGAGGTTAGCTAATGATTAGTGGTGTGTGCCGATTGATAGATATATCGATGTATCGCGATACAAACCCTGACGATATACGTACATCGATACGTTTGACCATTCACGATACACGTATGATCAATACGTTTGACCATTCACGATACATGTATCGATAGGTTTGACTATTTATGATACACGTATCGATACGTTTGACCATTTACGACACACGTATCGATACGTTTGACCATTTACGATACACGTATCGATACGTTTGACCATTTACGATACACGTATCGATACTCTACTGTCTAAATTCATATCCAGTTAGTATCGTAGTTTTATGAAAGCTGTATACGTGATATAAATCGTATCAAGAGCTAATAACACATTATTATTAATATGTATAATTATTATTACCTCCGCCCACGGAGTTAACGGAGTAACGGAGTGGAGGGGAGGTAATGTAATCGGTGTGTCCTCTCGTGTGTGTGTGTGTGTGTGTGTGTGTGTGTCCAGTCCGCGCGACGCGATCGATCAGCGCGTCGAGTCAGCGAGCGGCGAGTCAGCAGCAGGCCAGTGAGTCAGCAGCAACCACCAGCGAGCAGCGAGTCAGCAGCCGCCACCAGCGAGCGGCGAGTCAGCAGCAGGCAAGTCAGTCAGCAGCAGCCAGAAGCGAGCGGCGAGCCAGCTCGTAACACATACATGTTACATTCTGGCGGAGGTATGCACTCTCCGTGAGTGCCCTCTGTCTAGTTATGTAATATTATCAGGCGTGTATAATAATATCAAGAGCGTATAAAGAAGGGTAATATATATTATAATATATTGCTTGATAATTGAATATATTGCTTGATAATATATATTATTACTATACACTACTGATATTATTATTATTATTATTAATATGTGTTATTAGCCCTTTATCGTATCGTGAGTTGCCCGTATTGTCACACTTCTAGTAACGCCCCTCCCCCTTTTTTTTAGCACCAGCTTCCTCTCCGCCAGCTTCCTCTCTGCCAGCTTCCTCTCCGCCAGGCTTCCTCTCCGCCAGCTTCCTCTCTGCCAGCTTCCTCTCCGCCAGCTTCCTCTCCACCAGCTTCCTCTCCGCCAGCTTCCTCTCCGCCAGCTTCCTCTCTGCCAGCTTCCTCTCCGCCAGCTTCCTCTCTGCCAGCTTCCTCTCTGCCAGCTTCCTCTCTGCCAGCTTCCTCTCCGCCAGCTTCCTCTCCACCAGCTTCCTCTCCACCAGCTTCCTCTCCACCAGCTTCCTCTCTGCCAGCTTCCTCTTCGCCAGCTTCTTCTCCTGTGTCAGCATT
>NW_014577217.1:217959-220993 GCF_000485595.1 Priapulus caudatus | reverse complement strand
CACGCACGCACGCACGCACGCACGCACGCACGCACGCACGCACGCACGCACGCACGCACGCACACACACACATACATACAGACATGTCGCACAAATGACTAATCACAATATTCAACAAGAATGCGAAAGAGACCGCTGCTTGTGCCGCAGCGCGCAAGATGGCGCGAAAAAAAGAAAATAATTGAGATGCAACTACGATGACAGCGACAAACATAGATGCCTGGCTGACTATACTGCGTGTGTATGAGCTGTCAGTCCAGAGTGGTCTGTGTGAAGGTGGCATATAACATTAGCCTTCCGTAAATTGTTGCACTATTTCGTCTCTGGAAAAAGCCTTCTTTTAAATTTTTTGAGGTAAAATTCGGCACTAGAGTGCACTAATTTGCATTATGCTCGCAAGATAGATGCCTCGTGGACGTCCAGAAGGCATCAGACGTGAGATTGGTCTTGTCGTGTAATTGTGCCATTGTGTCAAGTGCCGTAGCCATTGTGCACGGTCGGCCAATTTTGTGTTTGAAATGGGATCCGACTACTTTCTAGAAATGGGAATAATTTAGCTGGCAAAAGCTTCGAGCGTAGTTTAGACATTAAATCTGTGGTTGTTTAGCATGAATAAAGTGTATGTTGTGTATGCGACGAAACACATTTTTAATTAATTTCTGTTCGATGCTTATTCAGGCTTGCTGCGCATGGACGCTCTCTACTGCTGTACACCACCTGAAGCATCCACATATTTGTACGTAGGCGGATGGGGGCGTAGACCTCAAGTGTTATCCCACGACCATCGCCGCCTCTACCGACACGACCAACACAAAGACGAATTAGCGGACCGGGGCGCAGCACACCGCGACAAACACACAGGAAATCACCTGTTAATCCGACCTGTGATAACATTCAGCTGTTTATACCAGGCTATGTAACAACGAATACGTGAGAACAGTCGTGCCGCACGCAGGGCAGGTAATATAGCAGTAATGTAAGTGCAGGTAGGAGTCATCCTGGCTGCCGTACGCGTGTCTCTGCTGCTCTGTCCACCCTAGCTCTAATACTGTAGCCCGTGTGCCACAGGCCTGTGGTAACAAGGGCTGTAGTAGTAGAGCTATGTCCACCACACCCGCTACGTACACGCACATGTCGCTGCGTGGATGTTAGTGTGACGCTGCTGCACCCACTGATATCAGGAGTGTCATGCTATATAGACTATTATATAGATTATGACTATATTAGAACACTCCCTGCTGATATATGACTCCCCGTTATCGTAAACAGCCATGTATTTGTGATCAGTGTATCAGACACGAATGTAGTAGAGTCTTACTCACTATAGCATATATGATGGCACTAGGCAGCCCATTAATAAAGTCAGGAGTGTAGAATATAGGAATGTAATACTCAGGAGTGTATAACAGGAGTGTATATTATATAATACATTCCTGGGAGTGTATAACAGGAGTGTATAATATATAATACATTCCTGGAGGGGTGTATAACAGAAAGTGTATAGTTATATAAATACATTCCCTGAAGTGTCATAACAAGAGTGTATATTATATACATACATTCTCTGGGTGTAAAGCAGGATGTAATATTTATATAATAACATTACTGAGGGTGTTATAACAGGAGCTGTATATTAAGTATAATACATTTTCCTGGAAGTGTATAACAGGCTGTAAAATTATATATATTAACATTCCTGGAGGCTGTATATACAGGATGTATATATATAATATCATTCCCTGAGGATGTATACAAAGAAAGTGTATAAATTGATTAGAATACATTCCTGGGGTCCTGAGCGTGTTCGGTTGTGTATAAATCAGGTACGTTAATAATATAAAAGCATTCGCTGGGGTGTATAACAAGAGTGTATATTAAAGAATAATTCCTTGGGGGTGTATAAAAACATAACAGCGAGGTAATAATATATAATACATTCCTGAGTGTATAACAGGACTGTATATATAGAATACATTCCTGGGGGTGTATAACAGGACGTGTATAAATATATCGAGATACATTCCTGCGGGTGTAAACAGGACTGTATATTATATAGATAGCATTCCTGGGTGTGTATGAACAGAATGTAGTAATATATAATTAACATTCCTGGGAGTGTCATAACAGGAGTGTAATATTATATAATACATTGCTGGGGTGTATAACAGGAGTGTATATTATAAATACATTCCTGGGTGTTGTATAACCAGGAGTGTATATATATACAGTCATTCCTGGAGTGTATAACAGGATGTAATATATATAATATACATTCCTGGGAGTGTATAGCACAGGAGGTATATTATATAATACATTCCCTGGGTGTCATAACAGAAGATGAATAATTTATATAATTACATTGCTGGGGTGTAATAACAGGAGTGTATATTATATAATTACATCCTGGGAGGTGTATAGACAGGAGTGTTATTTATAGAAAACATTCGCTGGGGAGTGTATAACAGGAGTGTATATTATATAATACGATTCTCTGGGGGTGTATAACAGGAGTGTATAATATATAATACATTGCTGGGGGTGTATAACATGGAGTGTATAATATTATATAATACATCCTGGGTGTATAGACAGAAAGACTGTATATTACAAGTAAACGTGTCCTGGAGTCTGTTATTAACACTCGATAATGTTACTGTTAATGGTTGATGACAAACCATGAGATTGTCTGCTCCCACTTTTGAAATTACGTATCATGAAACCGCATCCACAATCACACACACACACACACACACACACGCACAGCAGGCGGCACGCACGCGCATACGCGCACACGCACACCACACGCCACACGCACAACACAGCACACGGAACACCGCACACCACACGCACACGCACACGCACACACACTACACACACACAACACCCACAGCACACACACACACTACACACTGCGACACGTAATACGATACATTTAGAATGGCATCGCTCTCATTGGGAAGAAAAAAACTAGTCAAACCAGTCTACACCGCAGATGCAGTAGTAGCGAACTCACAAACCTATCATGCGATTAATA
>NW_014577217.1:215716-217949 GCF_000485595.1 Priapulus caudatus | reverse complement strand
TAATACATTCCTGGGGGTGTATAACAGGAGTGTATAATATATAATACATTCCTGGGGTGTATAACAAGAGTTTATATTATATAATACATTCCTGGGGGTGTATAACAGGAGTGTATAATATATAATACATTCCTGGGGTGTATAACAAGAGTTTATATTATATAATACATTCCTGGGAGTGTATAACAGGAGTGTATATTATATAATACATTCCTGGGGGTGTATAACAGGAGTGTATAATATATAATACATTGCTGGTGGTGTATAACAGGATTGTATATATTATATAATACATTCCTGGGGGTGTATAACAGAAGACTGTATATTACAAGAGTAACGTGTCCTGGAGTCTGTATTATAC
The DNA here is from genome assembly GCF_000485595.1 of Priapulus caudatus. Classification (NCBI taxonomy): domain Eukaryota; kingdom Metazoa; phylum Priapulida; class Priapulimorpha; order Priapulimorphida; family Priapulidae; genus Priapulus; species Priapulus caudatus. Next base: position 217,588 of record NW_014577217.1, on the reverse strand, counting down.
ACGCCTGATAATGTTACTGTTGAATGGTTGATGGTACAACCATGAGATTGGTCTGCCACTTTTGAAAATTACGTGATCATGAAACCGCATCCACACACACACACGCACACGCACACGCACACGCGCACGCGCACACGCACCCCCCCCCCCACACACACACTACTGCACACGTATCTGATACATTTAGATGTGCATCCTCTCATGTGGGGAGAAAAAAACTAGTCAAACCAGTCTACACCGCAGATGCAGTATATGTAGCGAACCACAAACCTTCACGATTAATACTTTCAAGAGAACATAATAGAGATTCTTGATACTTTCCACATCGCGTTTAAAAAATATATCACTGAAAAAACATCATTACGAGCACAATACTTTGGACAAATTCCGCCGTTGATTTCTTTTTCCAACTAGCATTAATAGATTCTCTGCGTCCGTGCGCTTATGCCAGGTTGTTTGACCTGCGCTCGAATACGCACGTACCGATTAAATGAAGGTAGTTAGCTGACATAAAAACAACAAGCGTGACATCTGTCATTGCATTAGGCTGTGGGGACAATAGGGTGGGTGTATAGTAGCAACTGTGTCGGCATTAAAACGTTAGCTCAGGGGAATTACATTTACTGTTTGCACACAATTACAGCTTTAAGCCATGCGTTAATACCGGAATTGCGCTCGAATCTTGCTGAATAAAAACTCGTTTCGGCAAGTCGACAGAATACGACAAAAAATGCAGTCATATCGCGAGCACGTAACAATACATGACTACACTGTAACCCTGGACATTTGTTGGCAGTTTCTCTCTCTCTCTCTCTCTCTCTCTCTCTCTCTCTCTCTCTCTCTCTCTCTCATAGAACCTACCATTAGTTTTTTTAATTTCACCTTCCGTATACTTATATAATTTCAGGCGTAACGGTGAAACTCTATAACCGCCAACGAAAAATGTTTTGTACTTTTGTCCTAGAAATGTGATTTTCACATAATTAGCACCGCAAATGATTTGCGACACAAATATGATAAGAAAATCACGTACGCTGACATTTTTCTTAAACTCATTTCACCCGTCTTCAATGTCCCTCTCTTTTACAGCACCAACCACTAACTAAGTATATAATTTCAGGCGTGCTGCTGAGATTGCGTATTCTCAACGAAAAATAGTTTTATACCTTTCATATAAATGTGATTTTCACACGAGTTCCACGACTAATTTGCCTAAAAAATATTGTAATGAAATCACGGGCACGGAAAACTTTCATAGGAAACCTGAATTCATGCGTCATACAGCTGTGGAATTGATAATGTTATTATTCTAAAAACTAGCTTAATTTTGAACAGCCAATTACCCGCCGGGTCGTCTATAGATCCGAGAAAACCTAGTGGAAATTTCGAAATTATTTTAATAGCCGACTAGAGAACGTTCAAGCTATAATTTGTAAATGAAAATAAATGGGGTTATTTCATGTAGAAGTTCATGCAAGAGTAAAAACATTTCATGCGGGTGTGGACGCCATACTGTGGCTATGGGTGTCACAGTGGCTGAGGGTGTCACACTGGCTGAGGGTGTCATACTGGCTGAGGGTGTCACACTGGCTGAGGGTGTCACACTGGCTGAGGGTGTCACACTGGCTGAGGGTGTCATACTGGCTGAGGGTGTCACACTGGGTGAGGGTGTCACACTGGCTGAGGGTGTCACACTGGCTGAGGGCACTGGCTGAGGGACACTGGCTGAGGGTGTCAAACAGTGTGACACCCTCAGCCAGTGTGACACCAGCCAGTGTAACACCCTCAGATAGTGTGACACCCTCAGCCAGTGTGACACCCTCAGCCAGTGTGACACCCTCAGCCAGTGTGACACCCTCAGCCAGTGTGACA
>NW_014577217.1:201750-215691 GCF_000485595.1 Priapulus caudatus | reverse complement strand
CCAGAATCGCTACGAGTTGCAGTTGCACGTTCCCGCAGACATAGCGATTTCACAGCAATTTCGACTGCGATTCTGGAATCGCAGCCGAGTTGCATGAAAAAATCGAAGTCTACGCTAGGCTTTAGATATGTGACCTAATCGTTAACAGAAAACTGCAAGTCGAAACAACGCCCAACACACAGGGCTCCCTCTGGATGTTTTAAAGTTTGAGCCAAGAGTTGAGCCACAAAAGTAATTCTTTAGCCACCAATGGAAAACTATAGCCACAGTTCACTTTATCCTACGTGCTGCTACGCAAGGCATAAACAGGTGATGGGTATGAGAAAAAAGGCGTACGAAAACATTTTATGACACGACACTGCAATTTGACGATTTCATTAGTCAATCGTAATTTTCTGAGCAGTAAAATCATTCGTCAATTGTATTCGCCATTAATATAGTAAAATCGCCACTGTCATTTATTGATCGCATTTTTCGAAGGTGGCGACCGCCAGCGGGTAGCCCTGAAAACGGGGTAATGCATACACGGAGCCTGGCCGTGCATTGTGACAGGAAATGAACGGTGAGCGGATAAATCAGAGCGATTTCGAACGTCTGCAATGGTGCCAAGCTGGCGACGGTCATTGATCCTTCCTATTTCCTGTAAATACTGACGGACGAGCCATTCGTTAACACGTAATATCTAGCGTCCTTTGTCCTCGAGGCTCATCCGCTAGGTGCCCCACGCGCAGAGACAGACACAAATAACAATTAGCTTGTTGTTATGCGAATGTGGAGCATGCGGGGACGAACAATTCACTGTTCATCTATTCATTAAAGGTGGCTCTGCTAAATTGACCACGGTCCACGTGAGGGCAGATGGTCACAGGGCAATAGCACATGACGAGAAAGTGAAAGTGACATTCCTTTTCGATTTCATCACGATTTTATTAATGAAGCTTATTTGTCTTTGTGTCTGAAGCGTACCAAGGCGGGTTGGCGATGACAGGCACATTTGATATTATGTTATTTACTTTGTGCAAAACAGAAAATCAATGATCTGCCTACACGGCTTACCACGAACCAACATCGAATTTCAAAATATAAGTGAAAATTCGATGATGGATGAACTAGAATGTAAATGAAAATTACCGTGTGATGCATTATTCACCAGAAGATTCTGCATGCAACTTCTATTTGCGTCTGTCTACTTTTATTCCGATCAGAGTTTACTGACTTGGAAGATTGGCAATATGATTATCACTCAGCGCTACATTGATCAATTCAATATACGGACTGACAGCATGAATCAACGAGTAGCCACTGCAAATAACAACTGTTCCCCCGAAGAATATTATAATTATAATTGAAATTATAATGAAAATTAATTCGGTCTAGATTGGGCGTGAATGTGGTGGTTAATTTTGTTCGGATTTGACGAAGAAACGTGTTGTCATTCTGTAAAATAACAGACGATGAGTCATTCAGATGAACGCCTCTGCCTCGGTGTTACTGGGGAGGGGGGGGCAAGGAGCTGTAACAACTGCTACAATTAAAATCCTATGGGTCCAGCGGTCAGTTTTCAATGTCGATTTAAAACATAAGTCCAACTATTTGATAGCAGAAAATTACTGGCTTCCAATGATAGTAGATGAGCTTTTGAGACTATATTCGATTTCAGGCAGTCGACGCGCGACTCGCTCGCGAAAAGCCCAACACCCACAACCGCAAACCATCCTTCCTGCACTGACCTCGTACTGTTTCACTTCCCAATACGCGAGGTCAAAATCAGAGAATAGCAGCGCCCTCTAACGGCGTACTTGCTAAACCTATTCGCCTTAGTTTCCATGGGAATACTTTAGCATGATTTGTTTGCTGGTGATTTTCCTACTTTGTCAGAGCTGCATCATCATCATCATACACGACAAGATAATGTTTGTCAGAGATGCTTACAATCATGTCGTTAGGTTGTCACGCTGTCCACGCTGCTGGTAGGCAATCATCTATCATCTCTGGATTAGTTGTAATAGCTACCCCCTTTTTTGAGTTCATAGCCCCGCTGAGCTTAAATCTCTGGGATCTTGATACTATGTTGTACCAGCTGCCAACTGGTTTCAGCGACAATCCACACAACTATGTATAATCCCACTCCAAGAAATCCCAGTACATGACACTGCTGTCAGCTTCATAGCAGACGACACCGCTGTCAGCTTCATAGCAGACGACACTGCTGTCAGCTTCATAGCAAACGACACGCTTTGTCACTTCCATCAGCAGACCGACACCCGCTGTCAGAACTTCATAGCAGAACCTGACACCTGGCTGTCAGCTTCATTAGGGCAAGCACGGACCTGGCTCGCTCAAGCTTTCATAGAATAGACGATACTGCTGTCAGCTCCTTCAAAGGCAACCCGACACCGACTGTCCCCAGCTTCATTAGCCACGACGACACCGCTGTCAGCCCTTCATAAGCAGACGATCACCCGCTGCTCTAAGCTTCCATAGCAACGACACCCCTCCACGCTCTCACCGCCCTCATACGCAACCCGACTACGCTCCCCCCGCTTCTCAGCCTTCATAGGGCAGACGACACCGGCTGTCAGCTTCATAGCATACCCGACACTAGGCTCCGTCAGCTTCATGCAATACGACACTGCCTGTCAGCTTCCCATAGCAGATGATCACCCGCTGTCAGCTATCATACGCCAGACGACCACCGCTTGTCAGCTTCATAGGCAGACGACACTGCTTGTCAAGCTTCATACAAAGACGATCACTGCTGTCAGCGTTCACCAGCATACGCACCACCACCGCTCGCCTGCTTCATAGCATACCGACACGCTCGGTCAGCTTCATAGGCAGAACGACCACCCGGCTGTCCGCTTTTCATAGGCATACGATCACCGCTGTCAGCGTTCATATGCATACAACACTGCTGTAGCGACCAATATTACCTTTAAAGTCATGTTCTAACTATATTCTATAAAATATATATCTTATTCAAAATAGATGCAGCCACGCGCGGGAACAAGCGACCGCAGATGCTGATGTCGTGACAACGCTGCTGTCAACTACCTATCAGATGATGATGCCATTTGGCCAATAACAGAAGCAGACCCCTGCCAGATCTGTTCCATAACTTCGTTGATCGTGTGCTGATACAGACCGCGAATGAAACACAGCCCCCGTAGCCGGACGAGGGGAAGTCGGCCCTTTATATCGCCCACCTTCATATGTTAATCTAAGCAGAATCAGTGTGAAGGTCAGACAGTGCATTGATACGAGGACTGACTGCGCCTTCAACTAGTGACTCATACAGGCTTACAGCCTACCTCTCACAGAGAGGTGGGGAAGGCGAGGGAGCAACCGCTAGCGCGCGCACACGGATGATTAAGCATCACGCTAAACCACAATAATTATACTTGCCACGGATCTATCCATCTACTCTGCATAGCCACGATCTTTTGTTCGCCGTCATCTGCCGGCGGAGGTCTGGATTCCACGTGGTCAGCGATTATGGTCCGAGCGTGCGGAGCAGGCAGGCGGGTAGGGAATACCCCCATACCCCGGCCTGCCGCACATCCACGGAAATTATACCGAATATAGAAAGAACTGCACGCCTCCTCCGCAACACGTCCGATTAAAAAAACCGACACATTTCACTGGACGCTATTTGTCAATTACACATCCTTCTGATTGATTTGATGAACTTTGCCGCTAATTTCCCAACGTGTTTAAATTTCACGACACAGTTTACAGCCAACTACATTGCTGACCTTTATTGTAGCATGTACAGTAGGAACATGGCAGGTGGACAAAGAAGAGGTTCGAGAATTGGCAATCATTAGATACATAAAACCATGGATGTCCCATTGCATTATATTTCATTTTTATATTTTTTAGCCTTATATGTTTATCTTATGATTTGCAGTACATTGTATTCATGGCGAAACTGCACGAGGTTCGCTAATCGTTGCTTCACGTCATTTCCAACGTTTCAACGATAACCTGTATTTTACGCAAACAAAAATAGCCGGGACCGATGAATTGGAACCCATTAGAAGACAATGCAACATATTGTTTCAGTGTATGTTATTTCTTTTGTCCCTGCGCTGTAAAACTGCTAATGCTCTAGCCTAGCTGCACTGACGTAGCCTACACACTGAAATGATTGTGATGTATCATTTACCAAAAGTGTATAATATAGACTATAATATAATATATATATATATATATAATATAGTGTATAATATAATCTATGTTATACACTCCTACCATTACTGTCCACAGCAATAATATCCCAGATGGGTTCAAGGTAGGACTTCGTCTGGCAAGTAACAGAGACATTGTGCTTAAAGCTCTAACGAGGTTCTTCGAATGTTTGAGAAAATTTAATAGTTGCTACACTATTTATTACTCACTTAACCAGTTGCAGAGTCTACATACTAAAAAAGAGTTAAACAAATTCAGTTTTGTAAATGTGCAGTACAAACGGTGATGGTAATTTCCGTGCTATAATGTCCACAGTATTACACTTACAGTAATCACGAGAAATAAAAGCTAGCATAGAAAATAAACAATGTGGTCAGCTCTTCTACCCCGGCTCACCGATTGGCTGGGCTAGACAAACTCGGCTCAGGTGAAAGTCACCCCCAAGGCCACAATAGAGGAACAATCAAAGGGAAAGTTAATGAAGAAGAAGAAGAGGTTAATCAAGCACACCGTCGGCAACCATTGTTCTGACACAGCCGATGTATTTCAAACGGTCCACGAACGCCCATAGTATCTCCCCCACCTTATACCGTACCACAGGTAAGGTACTACCTGGTACTACAGTTACTAAGTTACAAGTAAGGTACTACCTGGTACTTATAGTTACAGGTAAGCTACTACAGTTGTATCCATCGATACCGTCTACAGATCTGCACAACTCCCTTATATGCATCCACACTGCTCTGTTTATGGACTACAGGTATTCTACACAGGTACGAAGACAGTTGAAACTACGGCTACAGACGTTACCTTAAAGCTCGGCATCGCGACGATATCACCTAGTCCGAGTCTCCGGCTCTTGAACGAAGAGCGGGCGCGAAATTCACAAAATAAACGCGTGCGTGTGCTGCTGCACGCGCGAACTGCTCAACGCGCAAACCTACCCAATTTCACAACGACTTGCGCCTGTCAAAAAAAGCAACTGCGGAGGCCAAACAGGGCTGAAAAGTGTGTCAATTGGGGCTCGAGATGCTTCGCGGCGGCCCGGGCGAGTATTTATCATCCCCGCGGGATTAACCGCACGACAACCAGTTTTCAAAGCATCAGCCCAACATAACAGGTTTAACTGCGCTGCCGATCGCGCGAAGTGCAAGTCAGAAAGATCAGGGAGGGTGGGGAGTGGGAGAGGGGAGGGGGAGCCACATCATTGCCCTTATGACCGCTACCCCCCGACGGCACTAGGTCAAGCTTAAAGGCCGAATAATTAAAGGTTGAGGTTAAACAAGCAATGGTCAACGTCAAACAAGCAATGGTAAATATCACAATGCAATAGTTAAGGTCAAAGACTCAAACAAGCTGTAGTAATGGTCAAACAAGCAATGGTTAAGGTCAAACAAGCAACGGCCAAGGTCAAGCAAGCAATGGTAAATGCCACACAAGCAATGGTCAAGGTCAAACAAGCAATGGTAAAGATCAAACAAGCAAATGTCAATGTCAAACACGAAGCAAAGGTCACGCAAAGAAACAGTGACAATCACTGGACTATATAGACCAGTGAACTATTTATTACACACTTCTGCGGCTACTATAAAACATTTGCAGTCGATCATTCGACGATGTTGCCAGGTAGCTACTGTGGGAGTTCTGCTGTCCAGTCACACACACTTCATTTGCGAAGCCACTTGCTTTAAGGTCGTGTGTTGGGGCTTGTTGCCTTTACTTTAGCAACAGTTTCAGCAACCTTGGATAAACGCTGTTTGTGTAAATCCTATACAAACAGATTTAGATGCTGGCAGCCAGCTTTCAGCTAGTCATCAATTACTGTGCTACTTCGCTACTGGCCCCCCAACTTCCCTCACCTCATCTGTTACTGATGCAGCCATGTACGAGCGAAGCTCAATTTTTGTATCTTTTGATGTGGAAATACGTCAACACTACGCTTTGATTGATTGTTCATAATTTCAGCAAAGCTGTCAAGTTTAACGAAAACACTGGCCTGCCTCTTTGCGAGCAGTTACTTAGGCTGATGATGTTTCATAGCTTGTCTAATAACATGGTAGATGTTAACATGGTAACATGGAGATTTGAAAGGGTGCATCAAAGTATAGATACTTACAAATTCTTAACGATGCGTGTAAAGTAAATATTTTAAAACCCGCTTTCAACTTAATCGTTTTACAGTTTCAATAATTCTGGAGTACTTGTTTTTCTCGTGCCACGAGACATGGCAGTATTCGAAATATCATAATCTATAAGCAAATCCAATAAATCACAGAAATATTAGTCCAGGACAGGCAGTGTATGAAATAAACCGGTTTAAACCCACGTGCGTATCTATTCTTACAGGCTAAAAATGAATTTAAATTTGCAGGAATATGCCTCAGAATGCAAACACTGCATATTGTTTGCCCATATTGATTGGCGCACAGCCTAGCTGCTTGTGAATAAACAGTTTTACACTCATTTCTCGCTAGCTAAACCTCAAATAAAGGCAGTGGAAATTCACTCCTCCACTGAAAAAATATCCCGCGATTCTTAATGGAACGGTTTCCTACAGTCAACACTTTACACGCTGAAAGGAAGTTAAGTGATGCTCGCTGGCTCGTTTCCACAATAATGTGAAAACATTTATCACGACAATGAGACCACTTTTCGCAGCGAGTTTCTCACATGCACATCGAAATAAAATTTGCGTCGAGTCCAATATTGGTTAGCGTTGCTAAGACATGCTCATGGGAAATCAATACAGTCATAACGAGCTTTAAATCACCGTGAGGCATTCAACGCAGGTCAATAAGAAAGTGTTGCTTGATACTGCGAACAGGTGGCACCATCTAGCGACACAATAAGTTTACATTGCTCACGTGAAATGTGAAAGCAAGTTATAATTCACCTCTTTACAGCAACATTCGCGTACGGGTTCGCATTACAATGCATATTAAATAAAACACCGGTGTTTATTACAAATGATAAATATATGACCCCCGCAAGATAATTAATTTGAACCATGTGAAACGAACCGCACATCTCCTGTTTCTATGAACCCATCCCTCTCCTCTCATCCTTTCAACAGGCAATCCGTGCTGCGAATTCCAATCGTCAACATTCCCTTCCAGCTGGTCGGACTGCATGTGTACCGGCAGAGAGTGATACGCTCGTGTAGTATATATCGTTTAGGATACGTTAGTATACTATATCGTTTATGATACGCGTACTGCGAGCGAAGCCTAGACATAGTAGGCAAGTTTTACATAGTAGGTCTATAGTGCTCGCCGGTTTCCCCCCAATCGATGGCCGAACGAGATAAAATCACTCTGTAGCTGATAATACTGCCTGCTTACCGCCGACAAACAAACATGTATTTTCTAAATAATCGCTGCAGGGGGGTAGTAGCAGATGTCTGAACATCGTTCACAGTGCTAGCATGTTAAATCGTGGCCGCACACACACGCACGCACACACGCACGCACACGTACACGCACGCACTTATTCCTTTAGTAGCTAAGTAACTCTCCGATTCCGGGTAATTAATTAATTAAGTAAGTAAGAAACTTATTCCACTCTGATTCCAGGTATAGAGCCTCTTCATTAGCTGAAATTGTTGTCATGCGCGGGGGGGGAAACTTTTCGCTTCCACGCGAACACACACGCACACGTACACGCACGCGCACGCGCACGCGCACGCGCACGCACACGCACACGCACACGCACACGCACACACATTATATATACATACACATCAGGGGTGTCATAATATTATAGACTCGTCTATAAAGCGAAACGCATCGTGCAGCCGAGCAATGACCCGCACGATGGTAAAATTTCTGCGCAGTTAGACTGACCTTTACGAACGATACCCATGTGGATCATTCCATTACCACAAACTACGGCTGAGAGGGTCTATGTCCGCCAGGGTACTGTCGGAACGTACCCTGGTACTATCTAATATACCGGACCGTACCTCGCCTACTCCATTAACGAGTCTAGGGAATCGCCTACGCCTACTCCCTAACCCTAACACTAATCCTAACCCTAACCATATCAAATAGTGACCAGGGTACGTTCCGGTATACCGGACTGTACCCAGGGTACGTTTCGGCAGTACCCTGGGGGACATAGACCCTATGAGCCAAACTACGACCAATAAATCGTTACATTCGTGAACCGTGGATCTTCTCCTTACAAGCTCTTCCCTAAGTAAGGTTAATGCATCCTCCCTACCTTGCATATGTGTCGCTCATGATCGGTACATCTATAGTATCGGCGAGATTGCTTGACTTCTAGTCAATGTCACATCTGGTACTAGCAACGAGCCAAGGTTGTTCGAGGAGCCAGCTCTGTGTGCTCTGTGTATATAAGTATATATAATGTGCGTGTTTACGCTATCACGGTGCCTGCTCGCCGATAATCTAGGGCTTACGTAGTCTCTACTTGCTTGATGAGCATTTCACTGCTTCGCTTGCCCGGAGTCTCTCTGCTGGCCAGCAGGCTTCATTATGCCGATACTAACGCCACCTGGAGGCGCGGAAACTCACTGTTATCACAACATATACGCAACAGATGTTAGCGTTGCTCGCTTGCGGACTTGCGAAGTCCATTATGGGGTGTGACGTGAGTACGTTACGTAGTGGGCACGCCCGCGATTACGATATGATATCGGCGTGGATATGCGGCCTGCATTTGCTCTCGCGTGTGTGCTTTTGATGCGAATTCCCTCTAACAGCGCGGGCTTACACAAATATTTGCCTTCCGAATGCGTTTTGTGAAAACCATTCGCGAATGTGAAATTGCATCGAAACTAAAGCGTGTTCGAAATCCCCGTAAAGATGAGTTGCAAGAACCGCAAATAACCTAACCACTAACTCGCCAACCAAGTCGCTTCACAAAACCAGATGTCATGGGTCCGTCTCATTTTTTCTGCCACGAGGGAGGTGTTTATTTTTAAACATGCAGAAGCTTTTATGATGTATCGAATGAGTCGTTTATGCCAAATTTAATATAGTGTAAATATATTTTCCCAGATACATTGATTATTTCTTCATGAAAAGCCCAAATTTGACCTCTGTTTTCTAAGATGCAAACCCTACATAGAGAATGTCGATACTCGCGTATGCACGCACGCTCGCTCGCACGCACGCACGCACGCACGCACGCACGCACGCACGCACGCACGCACACACACACGCACGCACGCACACATGTACGGGTGAAGGCACCACCCCATACGCACCACGCACCAGCCAACCCACGCGTGGTCACACACAAACACAATCCCGCAATACACAGGCACAATATACAAACACGCACACAATGCAAATATGCAATATACAAATATACAATATATGCTATACAGTAAGCACCCGCATAAAAGAACCCGTAATTTTCTGTTTCAGGCTGAAGTGGTTCTTATATAATTATATGATACATAGTGAGAAATCAACCTGAAGAGGTTCTTAAATAGGTTCTTAATTTTGGGGAGGATATTGTGTACGTTATCTAGGTAAAATTGGCTCTAATTAGTGAATAATTGACACTAATTAATTAAGCAACTGCATAATATTAGAAATTATGTCTGTTTAAATTTATTTGAGTTAATTTATTTATCACCTTTAATTTACTTATCATATTAAACACAATGAAAGGTCAAATGCTGTGAAAATTGATTTGACTAATAGTAGACAGTACAGACAATAATTCATTGTCAGCATAACTGCATTACAGTAACATAACACAGCTTAATTTTCGGTATTTTTTTCATATAAGAACCTGCTTAATTTATCAGGCTGAAGTGGTTCTTATATATATACTAGGTGCTTTATTGGTCCAATTTCAGCCTGGAGGTTCTTAATCCCCAGTTTCTTTTATGCGGGTGTTTACTGTATACAATATAAATGCAATATACAAATATGCTCACAGTGCGTGAGCTTAATCTATATGACATTATAGAATTACATTTCCTCGGAAATACTATACTAATACTATATTAACTGCTATAGTGATACAAGCCTAGACAGTAGTTCTTGTGTAATCTGTGCAGGGCAGAACAGTTCGTTATAGAAACCCGAATATCTCTCTCCACCTGAATCAACTCTCGGGCTTCACCAATTTCCTGTACACGAAGCCATCATACAACCACCCACGCACACGCGCACACGCACAACCAACCACCCACACACACACACACACGCACACGCACACGCACACGCACACGCACACGCACACGCACACGCACACGCACACACACACACATACACATGCACGCACGACTGTGTTGTGTGCGTGGCGTGCCGTCGTGGCCGTGCGTGCGTGCATTGCGGGCGGCGGGCGTGGCGTCGCGGCGGAATGTGCGTGCGTGCGGTGTGTGTATGGTGTGTGTAGTGTGTGCGTGCGTGCGCTGGCGTGCGTGGCGTGCGTGCCGATGCGTGCCGTGGCGTGCCGTTGCGAGCGTGGTGCGTAGCGTGCGCGCGCGCGTGTTTGTGTGTGTGTGTGTAGTGCGCGCGTTTGGCCGTGTGTGCGTGGCGTGTGGCGTGTATTGTGCTGCTGCCCTTCCCCGTGCGCATGAGACTGACAGTTGCTTATAACTGGCACCCCTTAACGTCTATAGAGAAGGCTATGGGAGCCGGCCGCGACCGGCAGGAGAAAAAAAAATACGCACGCGTCACTTATCGGCAAGTGTAAGAAGCGCTCTTCGTCGTATAAATAAAAAAAGATATGGATCGTGTGAACAGGGTAAGGACGATACTCCTGCGCGCGGGCGTGGTTTGCTGTTGTTTTGTTGTAACTGCGGGCTTGTAATAGCTTCGGCGCCGGCGCTGCAGTATCATACGCTGACAGTCTGTATCGGGCTTTTATTGCTACTTTCAATTCATGCTGGGGTGCGCGCATGGCTTGCGAATGATGGCGACCATCAATACTGCTAATGCGACTCCGGTTCTTTTAGTCCGACTCATGTTGAGCACCCCTCCCTTTTCGTTAGTGGCTTCATAAGAAACCAATTTGCGTAGGCTGGTTCGACTCCTAAACCTTAGTCCGCGTGTGTTTTTTTTTACTGGGAAAATATTTTTCTTTCGCATCACCGCAAGGCCTGCGTATGTAGCAGGAAAAAAGAAACGGGAAGTCGGGTCGATTGAGAAGTGAGGTGAAGGTCGGGTTGTCCTCCGGCCGCAGTACAGCATGACCAGCATTCGTCTGATGCGATTGCCTCATCCTCGCCGCATACCGCTCACTCTGCACAGACGCAGTCTGGGATGCTAGCCAGCCTGCCCCCGCATCCCTCACTTCTCACAGACACCAGTCTGGGATGCTACAGCCTGCCCCGCATCCCTCACTCTCACAGACGAAGCAGTCCTGGGATGCTGGCCAGCGCTGCCGCCGCATCCCTGCACGTCTCACAGCCCAGTCTGGATGCTACCGAGCCTGCCCGCATTCACTCCTCTCACAGACCACGGCCTGAGGATGCTAACAGCCTGCCCCGAGTCCCTTCAGCTCACAGACGGCAGTCTGGGAATGCTACTAGCCTGCCCCGCATCCTATCTCACAGACCAACGCTGGGAATGTACCCAGCTTGCCCCCATCCCTCACGCTTAGCATGACAGTCTGGGATGGCTACAGCCTGCCCGCATCCTCACTCTCACAGACCAGTCTGGGATGCTGCAAGCCTGCCCCGCATCCCTCACTCTCAGCAGACCAGCCTGGGATGGACAGCCTGCCCCGATCCCTACACTCTCACAGACGGCAGCCCTTGGATGGTACCCCAACCTGCCCCCGCATCCCTCACGTCTCACAGACAGTCTGGATGCTGCCAGCTGCCACGCGCATCACTCACATCTCGACAGACCAGCGCTGGGATGCTACAGCCTGCCTCATCCTGAACGCTTCACAGACCAGTCTGGGATGCTAGCCAGCCTGCCCGACGCATCCCTCACGTCTGCAGCAGACCCGTCCTGGGACATGGTACCCACAGCTTGCCCGCATCCCTGCACAGCCTCCAACAGACCAGTCTGGGATGCTGCCAGCCTGCTCGATCCCTCACTCTCAAGAACCAGTTCGGGATGCTACCAGCTTGCACCGCCGCATCGCTCATCTGCTACAGACAGGCAGTCTGGGATGCTACTAGCCTGCCCCGCATTCCTCACTCTCACAGACGGCAGTCTGGAGATGCTACAGCCTGCCGCCGCATCCCTCACGCTCACAGAGCCAGTCTGGGATGCTAACCCAGCGCTGCCCCGCATCCCTCACGCTCACTAGACCACGACTGGGATGCTACAAGCTTGCCCGCATCCCATCTACTCTACAGCGACCAGTCGTGGATGGCCTACCAGCCTGCCGCCGCAATCCCTCATCTCACAGACAGACAGTCTGGGATGCTACGCGAGCCTGCCCCGCAATCCTCACTGCTCACAGACCAGTCTGGGAGTGGTTACGCAGCCTGCCCGCATCCCTCATCTCACAGACCAGTCTGGGATGCTAACAGCCTGCCCGCGCTCCACCCTCACGCTCACAGACCAGCCCTGGATGCTGGCAGCCTACCCGCGCATCCCTTCACTCTCACCTCACAGACCAGTCTGGATGCTACCAGCCTGCCCCGCATCGCCTCCATCTCACTAGACCAGTTGCTGGATGCTAGCCAAGCCTTTGCCCGCGCATCCCTGCACTCCTCACAGACAGTCTGGGATGGTACAGCTGCCCCGCATCCTCACGCTCAACAGACCAGCCTGGGATGCTACAAGCCTGCCCCGGCATCCCCACATCTCACAGACGTTGCAGCTCTGGATGGTACACAGCCTGCCTCGCATCCCTCACTCTCACGCGCGCAGACACAGTCTGGGATGCTGCAGGCCTGCGCCGCACCCTCACGATCCCAGACGCAGTCTTGGGATAGCTAGCCAAGCCTGCGTCCGCGCATGCCCTCTCGCTCACAAGACGGCAGACTGGGATGCTACAGCCTGGCCCGCAACCCTCACTCTCACAGACGGCAGTCCTGGGATGCTGCCAGCCTGCGCCCGCATCCTCAGCTCACAAGACCAGTCTGGATGCTACCAG
This sequence comes from Priapulus caudatus, assembly GCF_000485595.1. Taxonomy (NCBI): domain Eukaryota; kingdom Metazoa; phylum Priapulida; class Priapulimorpha; order Priapulimorphida; family Priapulidae; genus Priapulus; species Priapulus caudatus. Next base: position 202,458 of record NW_014577217.1, on the reverse strand, counting down.
GCGCTGCCCCCGCATCCTCCTCAGCTCTCACAGGACTCAGTCTGGGATGCTACCAGCCTGCCCGCATCCCTCACGCTCACAGACCAGTCTGGGAGGACTGTCCAGCCTGCGCGCCGCTACCCGCTACACAATCCTCACAGACGAGTCTGGGATGCACCGAGCTGCCCGCGCATTCCCTCACGTCTCACAGACCAGTCTGGATGGTACGCCATGCCTGCCGCGCATCCGCTCACTCTCGACAGACCCAGTCTGGGATGGTACCCCACCTGCCCCGCATCCTGCACTTCTCACAGAGCAGTCTGGGATGCTACCAGCCTGCCGGCATCCCTCACGCGTCAGCAGAGCGCAGTCTGGGATGCTATCCAGCGCTGCCCACGCATGCCCTCAAGCTCTCACAGACGCAGTCTAGGGTATGCTAACCAGCTGCCCCGATCCCTGCACTCTCAAGACGCAGTCTGGGATGGCTACCAGCCTGCGCCCGGCATCCCCTACACGCTCACGAAGACCAGTCTGGGATGGCTACCGAGCCTGCCACGATCGCGCTCACCTCAACAGACCAGTCTGGGATGCTGACAGGCTGGCCCGCATGCTCACTCTCCCAGACAGTACTGGGATGGGGCTACGGCAGCCTGCCCCGCGCACTCCCTCAACGCTCACAGACACAGCAGTCTGGGATGCTACAGCAGCTGCCCCGCATCCATCAAGCTC
>NW_014577217.1:189468-201725 GCF_000485595.1 Priapulus caudatus | reverse complement strand
AGCCTGCCCCGCATCCCTCACGCGTCACAGGACCAGTTCTAGGATTGCTAACCAGCTGTGCCCGCAATCCCTCACTCTCAGCAGCACCAGTCTGGGATGCTGCCAGCCCCCCCGCATTCCCCACGCTCACAGACCGTCTCGGGACTGCTACCCAGCCTGCCCCGCATCCCTCACTCTCCACAAGACCAGTCTGGGATGCTTTGCCAGCCTTGCCCGGCGATCCCTCATTCTCACGACCAGTCTGCGGATGCTACCAGCCTGCCCCGCATCCCTCCTCTACTTACAACCACAACCAAGGGGATTCATTCTGGCCAGCGCTGCCTCATCCTCACCACAGCCGATATGCTCCAGCCTCTCGCATGCCTCCAGCTCGCGGTGCCAGTCACGAATTTAGGCCATGTGGGCAGCCGCCGCCGGTATGCTGTGCTGCTGCTCTTCTCTTCTTTTCCTCACACACTTTGTTGTCAGAAGATGTTGTCCTACTCGCGGTTTAGAGCTAGCTAGGCGCCGCCGGCAGAGCGAGAGTTTACTGCGTAACGTATTTGGCCAATCGCTCTATGCTGCCAGTGATTTGCACTCTGCTCTGTGACTGCTAGTGTGGGTGCTGCCGTACAGCTGGACTGGTGTAGGCTGCCATGCACAAATGTGCTCATCATCATACTGTCAGGGCAGTCTACAATATTGAAACTCAGGGAGAATATTGAATATTCGGTGAATATTGAACAATCAGAGGTCTTAATTGATAGACTGCCTGAGACTGTGAGTACGCTTGCTTGCATCGCCCAGTTGAATGTGCGTTATGTTTGACACACTTACTCGTAGTACCACTCGACACGCTCCCTTCTGCAAACGCCCTCTGTGCTCGTTCTCGACGTGTATGCCGGCCATGGATGCACGAGGCCGCTGAGCGATTGACACTTGGTGTCTCGTCGCAATGACGAGGCCCTACCCCGCAGCCAGTCTGTTGCATATTTTTTTAAATATGGGGACGCCATTGCCCGACCACCCAAATCGGCCGATCTTCGAGGCACACTACGGGCATTGCTGCTGATCCGTGCTAGAACCGTTTCCTGACGAAGAGTTTGCCCACAATACGAAAATAACACGCTGCTTTTAGCGCACCTGCGCTACGTTCCTCTGTTGCATTTTTCGATCTCCATGAATCAGAACAAGCCCGTCTTCTTCGTTGATGGACATGAATGGAGGCGCTCACCGCAGACGTACCAATTACTGTACGACTGACTGTCGCTCGCCAGCCTGTTACTTTTCGTAAAAATGAAAATCCCGGCCGAGCATTTCGCCATCAAAGTGGCAAAATTTTCGGCATTTTTTTTCACTCGCCGCTCGGTAACGTGGAACGACGTGCCGTCATTCAGTTGAACATTGACGTTTTTCTTCAAATTAATAATTCCAAAAATCCCTACACAGCCGCTTACTCGATTGTTTTAGCCAATAAACGTAGCCTGTGTATGCTGACGTCTTGCCCGGCGCGCGTGTATTGCTTGGCCTTAGCGAGGCCTGAATATGGGATAATCGGAGCGCAGGCAGCCTCGCAACTCGCAACACGTCGTGTTTGTTACATATATATATAAGTTTGTGAACGTAACGGGGTGTGCGGGAGTTCTGCCGATGATAACCTCGTAATTTCTCAGATCTTCTTAAGGTGCATGGAACATTTTACACAATTTAGTCGGTGTCCAGTTTAGTCACGCGATATGTCACAGTAAGTTAAAACCGTATATATGTTTCCAACATAGCGTTCACCTTATTTTGCACACAGGCCGTTCGATCATTGTGAAAAAATTGTGTGAATATTTTATTTTTATTGAGACGTTTCAAGCGCTGCTGCTTTCAACATCTTGACTACGTCAAATGCACGTGCGTCAAGAGCCACAAACTCAACAAAAATTTCATCTCTGTTATGTTTACGCCTGAATGCGTATTGATCACGGAGGGAGTGCATGTAAGAGGGGAGACATTTTCTTTGGGGTTCCGAAAAACACAATTCCACTTGGACATTTCGTGGGGCCATTTCAATGGAAGCTCTGCATAATGGCACCCCCAACAAGCCCTTTGACTGACTAGTCAAGACATTCAAAGGTCTGTATATTGCTCTTATTTAGCCGCGATAGTTCTTAGTTAGAAAAATGTCTTCATTTGTTATCTTCTAAAACTACAGACCAGCCGCTGCCATGACCGCTGCTGGAGACGTGCGCCGGCCGCGAGTTTTTTTCCCAGTCGACATAGAATTTAGCGCCTGCTGATTGGCTGCTTCGATTTGCTTTGCCTTTGACAAAGAGAACAAACGCCCATTGTAACATAGCGAAGAATTGCAATTATTTGCCAATAATAACCCTAACCCTAACCTAACCCTAACCCTAACCCTAATCCTAACCCTAACCGAACCTAATTAAATTTAATTAACACTAATAATGAAAATAAATTATTTTAAAAAAAATTTTCATTAAAATATTATATTGTTTGTAAATCAATCATGCAAATATTCCGTTATTAGAAAACAATAGTTAAATGGAAAAGATAGAAGAAATACAGAAAACAAAAAATTATTAAAAACCAAACCGGATTCGAACCAACGACCTTTCAGAAGAAATGCCGGTGCCTATCCATCACGCCCACAGAGTATGTACAATAAACAGTACATGACATTGCTAAATAAGCAAACACGCGGCTGTTTTTGAACCATCCAGGAGGCGTGACGTTGCATGAGTGACGTGAGTGACAAGCCAATCAAACAGTCAAAATCCTGCAACGCGATTATGTCGACTGGGAAAAAAAAACTCGCCGCCGGCCTTGAATTTGGCGCACGTCTCCAACTGCGGACAGCGCTTCATACTTGAACATCCCGCGGTCGCGGGCGCGGTCGGATACCTTGAATATCCGCGGAACTGCGCCGTCTCATCCGCGCCAGCGCTCAGAGTCAACCAGCAAAGCTGTGCACGCAATCTTGTATCATGTCTCTCAGGAATCGTTGTGCATTAATCTGGTAAGGTTATTACCGGACTGAAGAGAGCTGTTCTTTATTGTTTAGCTGTGTGTGATGGGAGTGTCTACGATTCCCAAGGTCACAATTTCACAAAATCACTGATCAGTATGTATAGCTAGTGAGATATGCAGGCCTGACTCTCACACAAGCATGTATAATGGGCGTTATATCTAACAAGGGCGTGTGTAATTGGTGCAGCGGCCCTTGAGCGCAAACTGTACTATGTAAACAAATGTTTTTGTTCCGGGTGTGACGGAGAGGCCGTGTTAGCGTGTGGCTTCACGTATGATCGTGCGTGGTGTGTGTGTGCGCGCGCGTGTGTGTGTGTGCGTGCGTGCGTGCGTGTGCGTGCGTGCCGTTGTGTGTGCGTGTGTGTGTGCGTGCGTGCGTGCGTGCCGTGCGTGCGTGTGTGCGTGTCTCTGTGTGTGTTGTGTGTGTGTGTGTGTGTGCGCGGCGTGCGATGCTGCTGTGCGTGCGTGCGTGCGTTGCGCGTGCGTCGCTTTGTGCCGTGGTCGTGCGCGCGCGCGTGTTGTGTGCGTGCGTGCGTGCGCGTGCCGTGCGTGCGTGTGGTCGTGTGGTGTGTGTGCGTTGTGTGTTGCCGTGGTTCCACACACACACACACACACGCACACACACACAAACACACACACACACACGCCCCCCCCCCCACACACTGCACACACTCGCGGCGCGGAAACGGGAGCAGTTTATTGGTAATAGCTGTGCGTAGCGGCGGCGGCGGCGGGCACACATTACACGCTGCCGCAGTCTGCTGCGTACACGTGCTAATGGCCTCATAAACACCGGCCTGACCATGCTCGCGGGAACCTCTCCACGTCTCCGGGGCCATAATTTGCGTCGTTCGTTAATACGAGATGGAGCTACATAAGTATCTGTTATATAAGATAGCCGTCTACCTCTCTTCTATAAGATACTTGTATACCTCTCTCCTATAAGACTATACCATTAGTATCTGTTATGTAAGATACCCGTATACCTCACTGCTATAAGTATCGCTGAAGGGGTCGTTGTCATATCAGGTACTACAGATATGTACCCGAGGTACATATATGTATACACAAAGTGTACCAGACTTGTACTACAGAAGTGTACCCTAACCCTAATACTAACCCTAACCCTAAACATACCTCAAATCAAAATATAAACATAATACTAAACAACCTAAAACTACCTCGGGTACATATCTGTAGTACCTGGTACGACAACGACCCCATCTGCATAAGTATCTGTTATATAAGATACTCGTATACCTCTCTCCTATAAGTAACTGTTATATAAGATACTCGTATACCTCTCTCCTATAAGTAACTGTTATATAAGATACCCGTATATATTCACTGCTATAAGTATCTGTTATAGAATATACCCGTATACCTCTCTCCTATAAGTATATACCATATTTTGAGCTCGTTCGTTATTACGAGATGGAGCTTCATAAGTATCTGTTCCCCCCTCTCTCCTGTGTAGTATAGCTGTATAGTATTAGGTATAGGTATAGTATAGCGGAAGTATAAGTATAGTGTATATAGTATAGCTGTATGTATAGTATAGTGTATATAGTATAAGTAATAGCGGTGCTGCGGCTAGATATCCCCCCCCCCCGGATTCTGCTAGGACGGGCCCCCCGTTGACGTTATTAGCATCTCGTAGCAGATAATAAGGTATTTTATGTCATTACCATCACTGATAAGTATGAGCGCAGCAGCAGCGCCTATGTAAGCCTGATCACGACATCGTACACGCTGTAAAGCGGTGTAATAGAATAAATAGATGCCCGGTTCGAGCAGATGCGATAAGTGATCAGGGGAAATCGGTGTGTGTGTGGAGATCCGTGGGGGATCCGTGGGGGGGGAATCCGTATTGGGGAGGGGATCTTATACATTGACGCTCTCACTCGCTTGCGTTATACAGAGATACATAGTGTTACTACAATCTACGATCTGACTGGAACGATTGTTCTGCTTCCCATTTCTGTATATTCTTCATATGCGATCATGCTTTTAGGGGCGTTTCGCAGGAGTGTTAGCCCGCTGGAAAATTATGTTGACATAGGTTGAAACCCGTTGTTATGACTCCCGTTGCCATGGCAGCCGACTCGAAATTTCCCCCCGGTATGCAGTTTAAACCGAACTGGATGAGAGCTGGCAACCAATATGTGTTGCAGTCTCAGTCACTCGTATCAGATTTTGGTGAGAGTTGAACTACAGACAAAAACTACAGCAGCCGACACTGAATTATAAAACGAAAGTTTTCTAGACTTTGAGTGGCTTACTGATTTATTTTAAACGTACACGCAAGATTTATTAATAGTTATTCTCACGTCGTATCAGATTTTGGGTTTAGCCGCTTGAGCTGGCAAGTGACAGTTGAAGATTTTGCTACTTAACGTATCAAACTTAATGTTTTGCAGAATTTTAGTACACACATGTGATTATGATAATTTTTATCAAAGAAAAAAGCTTTCAAGCTTTTTCTTGTAAGTGCAATTCTGCTCAAACGTGCCAATTGTCTTCAACCAAATTTGCATATTTGCATAATTGCAAATTTGCACATTGCAGAATTATGTGAATTATTACCTAATTGAGCAGGCAGCAATCGTTTTACATTCTCGCAAGGCTCACAGTTTTCATTTCCGCAACTTCCATACTACTCCCACAATATTTTATATTGCTGTACCCTATACTTGGGAAATCATGGACCCATGGGGTATCTTCTCGTATTTAAAATACGCTGGCAGTGCGAATTCAGAGCGTGCACACCGCATGCACGTGAAATAACCTATTCACACACTGCCACCTAATAGTGATCTGTTCATCAGTGAGGCACATCTGCAATGAATGTCTATAACCAAACGTTAAAGGCCTGCATATCTCACTAGCTATACATACTGATCAGTGATTTTGTAAAATTGTGACCTTGGGAATCTTAGACACTCCCATCACACACAGCTAAACAATAAAGAACAGCTCTCTCAGTCGGTAATAACCTTACCAGATTAATGCACACGATTCCAGAGAGACATGATACAAGATTGCGTGCACAGCTTTGCTGTTGATCCTGAGCGCTGGGCGCGGATGAGACGCGCAGTTCCGCGGGATATTCAAGTATCCGACGCGACCGCGACCGCGGGGATGTTCAAGTATGAAGCGCTGTCCGCAGTGGAGACGTGCGCCAGATTCAAGGCCCGGCGCACGTCTCCACAGCGGTCATGCAGCGGCTGGTCTGTAGTTTTAGAAGATAACAATGAAGACTTTTTTTCTAAATAAGAACTATCGGCGGCTAAATAAGAGCAATATACAGACCTTTGAATGTCTTGACTAGTCAGTCAAAGGGCTTGTTGGGGGTCCATTATGCAGAGCTTCCAATTGAAATGGCCCACGAAATTGTCAAGTGGAATTGTGTTTTTCGGAACCCCAACGAAAATGTCTCCCTCTTACATGCACTCCCTCCGTGATCAATCACGCATTCAGGCGTAAACAATAACAGAGATGAAATTTTGTTGAGTTTGTGGCTCTTGACGCACGTGCATTGACGTACAAGACTGTTGAAAGCACAGGCGCTTGAAACGTCTCAATAAAAATAAATATTCACACAATTTTTCACAATGATCGACGGCCTGTGTGCAAAATAGGTGAACGTATGTGAAACATAATACGGTTAGTACTTACTGTGACATATCCGTGACTAACTGACACCACTAAATTGGTAAAATGTTCCATGCACCTTAAGAAATGCTGAGAAATTACGAGGTTATCATCGCAGAACTCCCGCACACCGTACGTCACAAAGCTATATATATATGTAAACAAACACGCGTGTTGCGAGTTGCGAGGTGCTGCCTCCGATATCCATTTCGAGGCCCGCTAAGCCAAGCATAACGCGCGCGGGCAAGACGTCACATACACAGCTACGTTTATTGGCTAAAACAATCGAGTAGCGCGGTTAGGGATTTTTGGAATTATTTAATTTGAAGAAAAACGTCAATGTTCAATGAATGACGCACTCGTTCACTTCCGACAGCGAGTGAAAATGCCGAAAATTTTCCACTTTGATGCGAAATGCATCGGCCGGGAATTTCATTATTTACGAAAAGTAAACAGGCTGGCGAGCGACAGTCGGTACAGTAATTGGTCACGTCGGTGACGCCCCATTCATGTCCATCAACGAAGAAGACGGGGCTTGTTCTGATTATGGAGATGCGAAAATGCAACAGAAGGACGTAGCGCAGTGCGCTAAACAGCGTGTTATTTTCGTATTTGTGGCAAACTCTATCGTAGGAAACCGTTCTAACATAGCAGAATGCCCTAGTTCCTGAGATCGGCGATTCCATGCTCTAATGGTATTATACCTAGAAGTTATAATAGAAAGGTGCGGCGTAGGCTGTGATTGGAAGACACAAAGTGTCAATCCTCAGCGCGCCTCGTCATCATGGCCGCATCACGTCGAAAACGACACAGAGGGCGTTGCAGAAAGGAGCGTTCGAGGTACACGAGTAAGTGGTGTCACATACGCAATTCAAACTGCATCAAGCAACTACTCACAGTATCAGGAGTCTATCAATAGACTCCTGATTGTTCAATATTCAATATTCAATATTCTCCTGATATTCAATATTGATAGACTCCTGACAGTATGATGATGAGCACATGTTAGGATGGCACACAGCTACAGTCCACTGTACAGCCACCTACACTAGCAGTCACAGCAGAGTTCAATCACTGGCAGCATAGACGATTGGCCAAATAGTTACGCAGTAAACTATCGCTCTGCCGGCGGCGCTAGCTAGCTCTACCGAGTCGGACAACATCTTCTGACAACAAAGTGTGCGAGGAAAAGAAGACGAGAGCAGCACACGCATCCGCGGCGGCTGCCAACATGCCTAATTCGTGACTGGCCCGCGAGCGTGAGGCATGCGGGGAGGCTGGAGGCATATCGGGCTGTGGGAGGGATGAGGGCAGGCTGGCAGAATGAATCCCTAGTTGTGTTGTAAGTGGAAGGGATGCGGGGCAGGCTGGTAGCATCCCAGACTGGTCTGTGAGAGTGAGGGATGCGGGGCAGGCTGGTAGCATCCCAGACTGGTCTGTGAGAGTGAGGGATGCGGGGGATGAGGATAGCATCCCAGACTGGTCTGTGAGAGCTGAGCGTGAGGATGCCGGGCAGGCTGGTAGCATCCCGACGTCTGTGAGAGTGAGGGAATCGGGCAGGCTGGTAGCATCCCTGGAGACTGTCTGTGAGAGTGAGGATGGCGGGCAGACTGGTAGCATCCCAGACCGGTCTGTGAGAGTGAGGGATGCGGGGTAGGCTGGCAGCACCCAGACTGGTCTGTGAGCGTGGAGGGATGCGGGGCAGGCTTGGAGCATCCACGACTCGGTCTGTGAGAGTGCAGGGATGCCGGGGCAGGCTGGTAGCATCCCAGACTGGTTCTGTGAGCGTGAGGGATGCGGGGCAGTGCCTGGTAGCCATCCAGACTGTCTGTGAGAGTTGAGGGATGCGGGACAGGATGGTAGCATCCCAACTGGTCTTGGAAATGAGGGATCGGGCAGGCTGGTACCATCCCACGACCTGGTCTGGAGAGGTGAGGATGCGCGGGGCAGCGCTGTAACGCATCCCAGACTGGAGTCCTGTGAGAGTGAGGGATGCGGGGCAGGCTGGTAGCATCCCAGACTGGTCTGTGAGAGTGAGGGATGCGGGGCAGGCTGGTAGCATCCCAGTCTGGTCTGTGACGTCGTGAGGGAATGCGGGCAGGCTGTAGCATCGCCAGTCTGGTCTAGTGACGAGTTGGGTGCGGGGCCAGGCTGGTACATCCAGAACTGGTCTGTGAGAATGAAGGGGAGTGGCGGCAGAGCGTGGTAGCAGGCGCGAGACTGGTCTTGTGAGCCGGAGGGATGCGGGAGGCTGGTACATCCCCGAGACTGGTCTGTGAGCGTGAGGGATGCCGGGCCAGGCTGGTAAGCAATCCCAGACTGTGTCTGTGACGCGTGGCAGGGATCGGCGGCACAGGCTGGTAAAGCATCCACGACTGTCTGTGAGAGTGAGGGATTGCGGGCAGGCCTGGTAGCATCCCAACTGGTCCTGCTGAGGCGTGAAGGGATGCGGGCAAGGCTGGTAAACAACCCCAGACATGGTCTGTGAGCGGTGAGGGATTCGGGCAGGCGGTAGCATCCCAGCACTGGTCCTGTGAGAAGTGAGGGAGCGGGCAGGCTGTAGCATCCCAGACTGTGTCCCTGTGAGAGTGAGGGATGCGGGCAAGGCTGGTAGCACAGTCCCAGACTGGTCTGTTGAGCGTGAGGGATGCGGGGCAGGCTGGTATGCATCCCAGAAACTGGTCTGTGGAGAGTGAGGGATGCCCGGGGCAGGCTTGGTACCATCCTCAAGACTGGTCTGTGAGAAGTGAGGGACGGGGCAGGCTGGTACCCAATCCCAGACTGGGTCTGTGAGAGTGAAGGGATCGGGGGCAGGCTGGTAGCATCCCAGACTGTCGCCTGTGAGAGTGAGGGATCGGGGGCAAGGCTGGCAGCCTCCCAGACTGGTCTGTGAGCGTGAGGGAATGCGGGGTCCAGGCTGGTAAGCATCCCAGACTGGTCTGTGTTGAGATGAGGGAAGTCGGGGCAGGCCGGTAGCATCCCAAGACATGGTCCTGTGAGCGTGAGGGATGGCGGGCAGGCTCTGGCAGCCATCCCAAGACTGGTCCGGTGAGAGTGAGGGTTGTCGGGCAGGCTGGTAGCATCCCAAGTCTGGTCTGTGACGGAGGGATGCGGGGCAGGCCTGGTAGCATCCCAGACTGGTCGTGAAGCGCGTGCAGGGATGACGGGCAGGCTGGCAAGCATCCGCAGAACTGGTCTGTGAGAGTGAGGGGATGCGAGGCAAGGCTTGGTACCAATCCCAGACTGGTCTGTGAGAGTGAAGGGATCGGGGGCAGGTCTGTAGCCAATCCCATGGCCTGGTCTGTGAAGCGTGGGGATGCGGGCAGGCTTTGTAACATCCCCAGAACTGGTCCTGTAGAGTGAGATGCGGGGCAGGCTGGTAGCATCCCAGACTGTCTTGTGAGAGTGAGGGGATGCGGTGGCAAAGGCTGGTAGCATCCCAGACTGGTCTGTGGAGTAGTGAGGATGCGGGTAGGCTGGCAAGCATCCCAGCTGGTCTGTGAGCGTGAGGGAATGCGGGCATGGGGGGCCTGGTAGCATCCCAGACTGGTCTGTGGAGAGTGAGGATGCGGGGCAGGCGCTGGTAACCATCCCAACTGGTCTGTGAAGTGAGGCCATCGGCAAAAGGCTGAGTAGCATCACAGACCAGTCCTGGGATGCTACCAGCTTGCCCCCGCATCCCTCACTCTCACAGCACCAGTCCTGGATGCTCACCAGCCTGCCCCGCATTCCTCACTCTCACAACCCAGTCTGGGATGCTACAGCCTGCCCCCGCATCCCTCACGCTCACAGACCAGTCCCTGGGATGTCCTAACCCAGCCTGCCCCGCAATCCCTCAGCTCACAGACCAGACTGGATGCTACCAGCTGCCCCGCATCCCTCACTCGTCACAGACCAGTCCTGGGATGCTACCAGCCTAGCCCCGCAATCCCTCACTCCTACAGACCAGTCTGGGATTGCTACATCCTGGCCGCATCCTCACTCTTCAAGACCAGTCTGGGATGGTAACCAGCCTGCCCCGCAATCTCCTCAACTCTCACAGACCAGTCTGGGATCTACCAGCCTGCCCGCATCCCTCACGCTCAACAGACCAGCCTGGATGCTGCTAGCTACCCCGCAAATCCCTCACTCTCAACAGAACCAAGTCCTGGGATGCTACCAGCTGCCCCGCATCCCTCACTCTCACAGAACCAGTCTGGGATGTACAGCCTGCCCCGCATCCCTCACTTCTCACAGAACCGAGTCTGGGATGGTAACCAGCCTTGCCCCGATCTCCTCACGCTCACAGAACCAGCCTGGATGCCTTACCAGCCTGCCCGCATCCCTCCACTCTCAGCAAGACCAGTCTGGGATTGGTACCAGCCTGCCTCGCATCCCCACTCTCAACAGACCAATTCTGGATGCTGCAGCCTGCCCCGCATCGCCTCACCTGCTCACAGATCCAGTCTGGAATGCTACCAGCGCTGCCCCGCATCCCTCACGCTCACCAGACCAAGACCTGGATGCTAACCAGCCTGCCCGCAACCCTCACTCATCACAGACCAGTCTCGGAGCTGCCAGCCTGCCCCGCATCCCTCACGCTCACAGACCAGTCTGGGATGCTACCAGCCTGCCCCGCATCCCTCACTCTCACAGACCAGTCTGGGATGCTACCAGCCTGCCCCGCATCCCTCACGCTCACAAGGACACAGTCTGGGAAGGCTGCCAGCCTGCCCGCATCCCTCACTCTGCACAGACCAGTCTGGATCTACCAGCCTGCCCCGGCATCCCTCACTCTCACAGACTCAGTCGGATGGTACCAGCCTGCCCGACATCCCTCACTCTTCACAGACCAGTCTTGGATGGTACACCAAGCTTGCCCGCATCCCTCACTCTCACAGACCAGTCCTGGATGCTACAGCCTGCCCCCGAATCCCTCACGCTCACAAGACCAGTCTGGGATGTACACGCCTGCCCCGCATCCCGTCACTCTCACAAGACCAGTCATGGGATGCTACCAGCCTGCCCGCATCCCTCACTCTCACAATACCAGTCCTGGGATGGCTAACAGCCTGCCCCGCATCCCATCACGCCTCACAGACCAAGTCTGGACTGCTACACCTGCCCGCGCAATCCTCTCACGCTCACAGACCAGTCTGGGATGCTAACCCAGCCCTGCCCCGCATCCCTCACTTCACAGACCAAGTCTGGATGCTACCAGCCTGCCCCGCATCCGCTCACGCTCACAGACCAGTCTGCGGATGCTACCACCTGCCCCGCATCCCCACCTCACAGAGCCATCTGATGCTACCAGCCTGCCCCGCATCCCTCACGCTTCACAGACCCAGTCTGGGATGCTACCAGCCGCCCCGCATCCCTCATTCTCACAGACCAGTCCCCGGGACTGCTACCAGCATGCCCCGCATCCCTCACGTCACAGACCCAGAAACTGGGATGCACCAAGCCTGCCCCGCAATCCTCACGGTCACAGACCAGACTGGAGAATGCTAACCACCCTGCCCCGCCATCCCTCACTACACAGACCAGTCTGGGGATGTACAGCTGCCCCGCATCCCTCAACTCTCACAGAACCAGTAATGGGATGCTAC
>NW_014577217.1:176644-189443 GCF_000485595.1 Priapulus caudatus | reverse complement strand
AAAGAAGACGAGAGCAGCACACGCATCCGCGGCGGCTGCCAACATGCCTAATTCGTGACTAGCCCGCGAGCGTGAGGCATGCGGGGAGGCTGGAGGCATATCGGGCTGTGGGAGGGATGAGGGCAGGCTGGCAGAATTCCTGGTTGTGTTGTAAGTGGAAGGGAGACGGGTAGGCTGGCAGCCTCCCAGACTGGTCTGTGAGAGTGAGGGATGCGGGGGATGAGGTAATCGCATCAGAGAATGCTGCATGCTGTACTGACGGCGAGACAACCCGACCTTCACCTCACCTTCTCAATCGCCGACTTCCCGTTCTTTTCCTGTACATACGATGCCTTGCGGTGATGCAAAAGAAAAATATTTTCCCAGAAAAAAACACACACGCGGACTTAAAGGTTTTAGGAGTCGAACCCAGCTACGCAAATTGGTTTCTTATGAAGCCATAACGGAAAAGGGGAAGGGGTGCTCAACATGAGTACAGCTAACGGATCGCATTAGAGTATGATGTCGCCATCATGCAAGCATGCGCGCACCCCACGATGAATGAAGTAGCAATAAAGCCCGATACAGACTGTCAGCGTATGATACTGCAGGCCGGCGCCGAGTATTACAAGCCGAGTTACAACAACAACAGCACCACGGGCGCGCGGACGTATCTCCTTCACCCATCACACGATCCATATCTTTTTTTATTTATGCGACGAAGAGCGCTCTACACAGCGATGAAGTGACGGTGGTTTTTTTCTCCTGCGGCGCGGCGGCTGCAATAGCCTTCTCTAGACGTTAAGGGGTGCCAGTATAAGCAACTGTCAGTCTCAGCGCACGGGGAAGGCAAGCAGGCACATACACGCACACACGCCACGCACACACGGCCAAACGCGCGCACTACACACACACACACAAACACGCGCGCGCGCACGCTACGCACCACGCTCGCAACGGCACGCCACGCGCACGCACGCACGCACGCCACGCACGCCAGCGCACGCACGCACAGCACACACACACACTACACACACCCACGCACGCACATCCGCCGCGACGCCACGCCCGCCCGCCGCAATGCACCGCACGCACGCCACGACGCACGCCACGCACACAACACACACACACACACACACGCACACACACACAAACACACACATACACACAGCCCCCCCCCACACACTGCCACACCACTCGCGGCGCCGCGAAACGGGAGCATTTAATTGGTAATGCTGGCGTACGCGGCGGCGGTCGGGGCACGACATTACCGGCTAGCCGCAGTCTGCCTGCGTACAGCGTGGCCTAATGGCCTCATAAACACGCGGCGCTGGACCATTGCTCGCGGGAACCTCTCCACGTCTCCGGGCCATAATTTGCGTCGTTCGTTAATACGAGATGGAGCTACATAGATATCTGTCTATATAAGATGGAGCCGGGTGCTACCTACTCTTCTCATAAGAGTACTTGTAATACCCTCTCTCCTATAAGACTAGACCATTAGGTAATCTGTTATGAGATACCTCGCGTGATACCTCACTGCATATAAGTTATCGTGAAGGGGTCGTTGTCTATCAGGTATACAGATTATGTACCCGCAGGTACCATATATGTATACACAAAGTGCTACCAGACTTGTATGACAAGAAGTTGTACCCTAACCCTATAATCCGCGTGAGCCCTAACCCTAAACATACCTCAAATCAAATATAATAATATAAACACTATAGTACTACTGAGTACACTGACGACAACGACCCTCTGCAATAGATATCTCGTATCAGATACTCGTATACCACTCTCCATCATAAGGTATACTCTTATATAGATACTCGTATTACCTCTCTCCTGTAAAAGTAACTGTTTATATAAGATACCGATATTATATGCACTGCCTAATAAGTATCTGTTATAGATATACCCGTATACCTCTCTCTATAAGTATATACCATATTTTGAGCTCGTTCGTTATTACGACATGAAGCTTCATAAGTATCTGTTCCCCTCTCTCCTTGTAGCTATGCCTGTATAGTATAGTATAGCGTATATATGTATAGTGTATAGTATGAGGAAGTATAAGTTATAGTGTATATAGGTATAGCTGTATTATAAGTATAGTTGTACATAGCTATAAGTAATAGCGTGCTGCGGCCTAGATTATCCCCCCCCCCCATTCTGCTAGGAAGCGAGCCCGCCCGTTGACAGTTATTAGCATCGCGTAGCCAGATAATAAGGTATTTTATGTCATTACCACACTGCATAAGTATGGCCGCAGGCAGCAGCAGCGCTATGTATAAGCCTGATTTCACGAACACTCGTACACGCTGCTAAAGCGGTGTAATAGATATAAATAGATGCTCGGTTCGAGCGAGATGCGATAAGTGATCAGGGCGAAATCGGTGCTGTGTGAGGGATCGTGAGGATCCGCTGCAGGCGGGAGGATCCGGTGGCGGGGGGATATCCGTATTGCGGGAGCGCGATCTTCATATTGACGCTCTCACTCGCTTGCGTTCTATACAGAGATACATAGTGTTAACTACAATCTACGATCTGACTGGAACGCCATTGTTCTGCTTCCATTTCTGTATATTCTTCATATGCGCATCATGCTTCTAGTGGCGTGTTCGCAGGCAGTGTTAAGCCCGCTCGGAAAATTATTGCACATAGGTTGAAAACCTTGTTATGACTCCCGGGTGCCATGGCAGCCGACTCGAAATTCTCCCCCTGGTATATGCAGTTTAAACCGAACTGGCATGAGCAGCTGGCAACCAATAATGAATTTGCAGTCTCGCTCAGATCACTCGTAATCGATTTTGGTTGAGAGTTGAACTACAGACAAAAAACTACAGCAGCCGACACTGAATTCATAAAAACGCAAAGTTTTCTAGACTTGAGGCCCTTACTGATTATTTAAACGTACACGCAAGATTTATAATAGTTCATTCTACGTCGCTTCAGATTTGGGTTTAGCCCGTTTGAGCTGGCAGTGGACAGCTTTGAAGATTTTGCTACTTAACAGTATCAAACTTAAGTGTTTGCCAGAATTTTAGTACACACATGTGATTTTATGGATAATTATTAATCAAAGAAAAGCTTTCAAGCGCTTTTTCTTGTAAATGCCAATTCTGCTCAAACTGCCAATTGTCTTCAACCAAATTTGCATATTGCATTAATTGCCAAATTGGCACATTGCGCAGGAATTGTGCTGAATTTTTACCTAATTGATGCAGGCCAGCAATCATTTTACATTATCTCGCAAGCCCACAGTTTTTCATTTCCGCCCAACTTCCATCTACTCCCACAATATCTTTATATTGCTGTCTACCCATATACTGCGGAAATCATGACCCATGCGGGTATCTTCTCGTATTTTAAATACGCTGGCAGGTTGCGAATTCAGGGCAGTTGCACCCCGCGCATGCCACCGCGAAATACCCTATTCACACACTGCCCAACCTAATAGCTGCATCTGATTCAATCAGTGAGCGCCACATCTGGCAATGAATGTCTATAACCATAAACGTTAACCTCGGGCGCCTCGTGAATTTGAGAGGCAATGCACGTACAACAGCAATGCACTCGAAATTCGAAATCTGCTCGGTTACATCAGAGTCATGAGAATCTACATGGTTTCTATGCTATTGATCCAGTCACCTATATAAGGATTTATTGGTAGAAGGGCACACCGCGCATAGACAACAGCTATTACATTAATAATGATCCACGACTTACATGCGACTCACGCACACGTACCTACGCACACACACACACACACACACACACGCACACACGCACACACACACACACCACACACGCATACACACACACACGCACACACGCACACACACACACACACACATACACACCCACACATCCACACGCATGCCCGCACAGGTAGCGCCCGCAGATAGAAGCACTGCATGGAAGCACAGTGCTTCCAGTAAATTTTGGGTTAAAAAATTTTGTTCCTACATTTTGTTCCTAAATCTCTCTCGGAAGACTCACCAGATTGCATCTCCAGACGTCTACCATTCAAAATTTTTCAGGGGGGGCATGCCCTGACCCCCCTAGCACGCAGCGCGCCTGCTTATTATTATCACTGAGGATTTTATCCTTCTCAGCTTCTACTTTCTTAAGACCTGTGCGCACGCACACATACACATACGAACAATACGAACGTACGCATACACACACATGCGTGCACACACGCACATGCGCACGCGCGCGTGCGCGCTCACGTACACGGGCGGGCACGCACGCACGCAAGTAGCAGGGAAACCTGTACGCACGCCTCCATGCTCACTCGCATGCTCACTGATAGCACTGGAGCGCTCATTGATGTTACACCGCCACATTAAATAATTTACTCTAAACCAATATGACCAGGTCCGTTTAGAGGGTCGCTAACAATACGAGCAAATAACACTCAACAGAAATCCCAATAAACGTCTTCTAGATGAATGGAAGAGGTAGAATGAGGCCCTTTTTCTGCTAAACGTAAAATCGGGAATGAGCGAACGACACCTTTTGTCAGAAGTAAAAGGGAAAACTGGAAAGCTCTCGATTGACCTGTTACGACGAGCAAGCATGTTGCAGATTTTGCTACTTAACGTATCAAACTAAATGTTTCGCAGAATTTTTGTATGATAAGTATCACGCATGCGATTATGATAAGTTTAATCAAAGAAAAACGCTTTCAAGCTTTTTCATGTAAGTGCAATTTTGCCCAAAACTCTCGATTGCCACGTTGCCACGGGCAAGCATTGACGCATTGGCGAGATGCCGACACACACGCGTACGCCTTACACAATCTACGTGCGCTCTATACTATAGGAATGTGCGACAAGGAAACATCTGCACAGGCCAGGCTTGCCTGCAAGCCAGATCCCATTTATTATTCATGCATTTAAGAATAGCCTGGAACAACATTCATCATTAGGAGCGTGCGCGAGCAAGCGTGGATATTTTGACAGAAACGCAGCGATGCCCGCAGCTAATGTTCGCGTGCGTAGCGCGTACTTAGGATAGAACATGCGGCTATAGGTGGCACCAAGCGCTAATAATACATTATAGTAGTTATAATAATAATAATAATAATAATAATAATAATAATAATAATAATAATATACATCCATAATATCAGGAGTTAATAAAGACAAACTTTGTCTTTATTAACTCCTGATAATATTCATATCCATATATGTCATGCATCTATATTCACACGCACGCACGCACACACACACACACACACACGCACACGCACGCACGCATGCACACACGTGCACGCACACACACACGCACAGCACTGGCACACAACAGCATACACACACGCGCACGCACAGCACACAACACACACACACGCACGCACACACGTGGCGCGCCACACACCACACACGCTAGCACGCACACACACACACACGGGCATGCACGCTAAAAATCATACACACACGCCGCGCGCACACACGACACACACACACGCACGCACAACGGCGCGGAACACACACACACCGCAACGCACGCACGCAACACACCACACCGCACTGCTACGACAATACACACCACGCGCGCGCACGCAAGACACACAGCAACACACGCCGGCGCGCACACACGCACGCAACGCACACACACCACACACACACACACCACACACACACACACACGCAACGCACACATACACACCACGCGCGCGCACACACACACCACATCACACACACACACCACCACGCATGCACACACACACACACACGCACGGCAACGCACGCACACATACACACACGCGCAAGCACACGGATCGCACGACACACCACACAACACACACACGCACACACGCGCGCGCACAACAGGTACACACACACACGCTAGCAACGCACAACACACACACACGCATGGTGCACGCACGACATACAGCACATGACGCGGCTGCTAGTGGTGGGGTCCCGCCAACACACACAACAACACCACCACACAACGCTGCGCGCAGCACAAATACACACACGCACGCGACGCACCACACACCACACACGCACGCTACGCACACATAACACACACGAGCGCGCTACACCACACGACACACGGGGCTGGGCACACACAGCGCCGCCGCGCACACACGCACGCGACGCCACACACACGCACACAACACACCCACCAACACCACTAACACACACAGCAACTGCACGCACGCATACAACATCGGCGCGCACCCACACAACAGCACACACACACACACCAGCACACACGCGCGCGCGCAACGCACACACACAGCACGCACGCACGCACGCACGAGGCGAGGCACCACACACATCCATAATGATAATATATGCATGTTTATTAGGCCTCTTGCGCACGTTATTCATCGTGTTATTATAGTTTTTACGTTATAGTAAAGCTGGGTTACACTATCGAAAAGTCGACGCAGTGTGATCAATCTTTTCATACGTATACTATCAACTTTTCTAATCAGATTTATAAAGTCTTCGTTATTTATTAAGAGTCCGTGAAAGGACGGACGTTTTAGCTGTTTGATCTCACAAAGGAACCGGCTTTCTACGATTTTTCAGTGCACATAAATCATCAGCCACTATCATGCTATTTGCAACATGCTCAATATTTGAAATATATCAGCTTACAGATTTTACTACTTGTATCGTACGATGTGCATTGAGCTGATGCGATGTGGCGTGCCATGGACGTAGAATACGTCGCATTGTTTGTTCGCTTGAAGAAACTAACCAGCCTGCCGTTTCAAAGCATATGCCACAGCAGCAGAGACCCACAGAATTGCGTGTGAAAGTGGACGCCCGGGAGATTAAAGGGATCCTTGCAAACTTTACTAGCATAACTGCATTTCATAGCAACGCCGTTATTTTCGTAACCGATGCTCTCAGTCGAATCCTATAGCCGATTTCGCATCGGCATATCTGTTGTTGGCGTGAGCCAAGGCAGACGACTTAGGCAGCCAATAATAAGTTTGATAAAAACAAAATTAATTTTTATTAAACAAAATTAATTGTCTGTGTCAAGCGGTCTCTAGAGCTAACCCACCCCCCATGAAGCGCCATCTATCATATTGTTATAGTTGTCATATTGGACAGCATTCCAATAGGCGAGCGGTCTAGGTATCGGCAGTGCCGCTCTGTTAGCCATTCACTTTCCGTTTGCTCTCAGTGCGTTAGAGACCGCTGCGCAGCCTCCGCCATCACTCACGGAAACCCCGCGATGAGGAGGTCCCCGCCTCCTCCCTCTACGCTGGACTGTGGCGCGCGCAGCCCTCCGCATGCTCACGGAAACCCGCATGAGGAGGTCCGCCGCCTCCTCCCTCTACGCTGCTGCTGCGGCGGCAGCGCTCCGCATCAGCTCCGGGAACCCCCGATGAGGGGGTCCGCCGCCTCCTCCCTCACGCTGGCTGGCCCAGCAGCCGTCCACATCGACTTCAGCGGAAACCTCGCATGAGGAGGTTCCACCGCCGTCCTGCCCTCTACGCTGCTGCGCGGCGGAGCCTCCACATCCAGCTCACGGAACCACCGCGACTGAGGAGGTCCGCCGCCTCTCTCGCCTCTACGCTGTGCTGCGCGGCGGCAGCCCTCCGCATCAGCTCACGGAAACCCCGCGATGAGAGAGGTCCGCCGCCTCCTCCCTCTAGCTGGCACAGAAGCAGCCTCCGCATCAGCTTCACGGAAACCCGCGATGAGGAGGTCCGCCGCCTCCTCCCTCTACGCTGCTGTGCGGCGGCAGCCTCCGCATCAGCTCACGGAAACCCCGCGATGAGGAGGTCCGCCGCCCTCCCTCTACGCTGCTGCGCCCAGCAGCCTCCACATCAGCTCACGGAACCCCGCGATGGGGAGGTCCGCCGCCTCCTCCTCCTACGCTGCTGGCGGCGGCAGCCTCCACATCAGCTCACGGAACCCCGCGATGAGGAGGTCCGCCGCCTCCTCCCTCTACCTGCTGCTGCGCGCGGCAGCCTCCGCATCAGCTCACGGAAACCCCCGCGATGAGGAGGCGCCGCCGCTCCTCCCTCACCTGCTGCAGCAGAGCACGCCTCACGCATCAGTCACGGAAACCCCGCGATGAGGAGGTCGCGCCTCCTCCTCTATGCTGCTGTGCGGCGGCAGCGGCAGAGGCCAGATAAATCATGGCAGCAATGATGACGAAGCCATGCAGTGATGCTGCTGGTGAAAGAAGGCTGAGAGAGGCGGTGGCTCTGACTATCAAAACTGTGTACATACGCGGGCGGTCTCACTGCCCCGCGCACGCTATTATAAACACATCTTCCTCGCTCTCGCTCTCGAATTACATTAGACAAGGAATTGACCATTTGTTGATCAGGCGAGCAGGCGAACATCGGGAATCGTTGGTTTCATATGGTGTCATACATAATGCGAAAAAATGAGATCGCGATGATTAAGCAATGTGAAAAATAATCGAATCGAATAACAAATTCGACTATTAAACCCCCCACACTGCCCCCTGCTAAATGCCCGTTCAGCAATTTATGAGCCAACAAGTGGCAACTTTTCATAATTCGGGTGTACGAAATACCCACTACACGAAGCAAGCACAGCCCCCTCCTCCTCCTCCTTCCCCCTCCCCCTCCTCCTTCTTATCCCGTCGCACAGTCACCATCAGCAGACGCGCCGTTGCCGCTGCCCCGCAACCCCCCACCGTCTTCTTGTGTCTGTAGTCCAATCAAGCGGAACAACGCGACATGTCTGCTGCTGCAGCCGCTGATTTCGAACGGACACGCCCAGACGTTTGACGATGCTCAACTCGATTCTGTCTCGTTCGTCTTAGCAGCTACTTAAAGCCAGTATTTCGAAATCATTGTTCAAAAACGCACAACCTGAAAAAACTGTAGCGAAATATAGTCTCACCTCATAGCGGATAAATTATCACTGATTTATTACACCAACTTGAAAAACACTAAGAATTTATGCTGTTATAGCATAGAAAATTGTAATTAAACACGCTGTAACACCATGGCATATTTGAGTATAGCGACAATTTGCAAATTGCACCGTAGTGCACCAACAAATTACAAGTGCCCCAATAAATAATAGTGCGTCTAATAGTGCGTCTAATTCAAACCAAAGTGAATCTGATTCTGAGTAGTTGACTCCGTTCCTATTTTTAAATTGTCCGATAGCTACTTAAAGTTAAGCGTGGTAGTGTGGCTTTACGTGGAGCATGTCTACGGTGCCATCAGTGGACGCAGCTGCACACATCTGCGCGGGAAAAATCTAGGAGGAAGGGCGGGAATTTCTATTCATAAGAAGCCATATTAGTTCTCGTGTATTGGCAAGTCTATATTATTCTTTAGAACTGTCTCTGACGAGTTCTAATGTTGACAGTGGCAAGAGGAAAACGAGCAGAATGTTAAGAAAATAAAAATAAAAAACAGTTAAAAAATAAATGGCAGATAGGAATAAACGTAACATTAAAAGTATAGGACACAATAAATACCCAATAAGTCTAGGAACACATCGCCAACGTCATATCAGATGTACCAACAACAACATACGCAGGTATCCTGCACCATCAAATAACAAAATGATGGCAAATAAACTCTACATCGTTCAATCAACGTCACTATCAATATTTATCTATTTTTACACCGGCCGCTGATTTAACGATATATAATCGGAGTTTTATTTATTTTATAATTTTATTCCTGGAAACAACCCGAGCATCTGTACTGCGCGGATACACAGCGCAGCCTCACCAAGGCGACGCTCACACAGCCGTCACTATAACGACAGCAGTAGCAGTAGCAACGACCGCTCTAATCTCCGACGAAACACATGTTACTCGCAACTCGTTATACGAAGCGCACGTGGGCACCTGACAGCGACGGGGCAGACGAACCCTTGCGGAAATCAGCACACACGAGACGACAGGCGAAACGAGACACGAGGCGAGATGAGACTAGAAGAGAGATGAGAATATTGAGAGACGAGACGCGATGAGACGAGACGCGATGAGACGAGACGCGATGAGACGCGATGAGACGAAACGCGATGAGACGCGATGAGACGCGACGAGACGAGACGAGACGAGACGAGATGCAATGACATGAAACTGACATGAAACCAGACGAGACAAGATGAGATAAAATGAGACGAGATGGGATGCCGCGGCGGACTGACGGAGGTGCGATTCGTTTTCAAGGGAAACCGGTGCAGCCAGACACACACACACACACACGTGCACGTGCCTGCCAGCCTGCCGAACCGCCGCTAATCGTTTTTAATTTCCTCGCAGCCTGCTTCTAATTGATTCGCGGTGCGAAGACGGTTGCGCTAGCTGACCCGTCTGCGCTCTCGATCTTCTGCCTATAAATGTCTATTCTGTCTATAACCCGCGTAAGACGACGGGAGTTTTCCCGCGTTAACTCGTAGAGAGAGCTGCCCGTCTGCGCTCCCGATCTTCCCGCGCAAGGCGACGGCAGTTTCCCCGCGTTAACTCGTAGAGAGAAAGAGAGAGAGAGAGCTGCACTTACCTCATGAGGACGATGGAGACTGTAGCGACTCTTTGGTTAGTGCAGTCTGTCTGGCTTCACCTCATGGCCTCACTTCTTCCACCGGCGGCCGTCGAAAATAGTAGCGACTATTTCGGAAAAGAGAAAAAGACTCGCAAATTAAAGGTTTGGGTTTCCTCGGGAGTGTTTCTAAATAAAGTGTGATGAGTGCTATCTTTACTTATGTTCACTTTAGTTTATACGTTATACTGTAGATTCCACTTTAGATCTCCTTTTAAATATATTGAGGAGCTCAAAATGCTTTTTGTATAATGTTTTACGTGCCTTTTTGTAAATTGTAAATTATCTACTAGGTGCTTGCCTATATGACATGCCAAAAAAAAAGTGCTTGAGAAAACGAAAGACGTCTTAACAGAAAAATTGCACCCTTAACGTAAGACACGCACACATTAATACTCTTTGTATGATACACACAAATAGAAATAACACTACTCATAGCATAGAAAATCCAGACCAATGACAAAACACAATGTAAAAAGTTTCAACAACTTCAAGCTCATATAGTGTGCTCACACACCCAGCCAAGAACACGTGCCAGAATGACTTTCCTTTTTCTCCTACTCTACTGCTTTCCCGTTCTTATTGACAAGGATAAACCCTTGACTGTGTTACAGGAAATGGGCATAGCACCGCACTCAATTATAATCAGGAGTAAATAATCACAAATCAATATTTGTTTACAAATCTGTGATTACTTACTCCGGATATAACCTCCAGTCATAACGGTCACTTCCCTCGGTAACGCTGTTACAGCAACAGCTGACTATAGGTGGTATACAACAGTAGCCTTCTGCAAATTGTTCACCAATGTTTGCTGTCATTTCACGTCTATTTGTGCCATTGCGTCAAGCAAGAGGCGTAGCCATAGTGACCGGTCGGCCATTTTTACCTCCGCCCAACGGAGTTGGAGGTTGTTTTCGCGCTCGTGTGTTCGCGTTAGACTGGCACTCGCTCCCACCTCGATTCCCCCATCGAGTAACTAAGCCGAGAGGTGGGACCGGGTACCAGTCTAGTGTTCGTGTGTTCGCGCGATCGATATTAGCGCGTCAGCCAGCGAGCCAGCCATCCAGCAAGCGCAGCCAGCCAGCTGGTAACACATACATGTTACATGCTGGCGGAGGTATGCACTCTCCGTGAGTGCACTCAAACTGCATGCAGTGCCCCTTCGCACACTCAATATATCACTGGCACAATGCTAGCACTATTTTTAAAGTGGGCGGAGCTCGGGGGAAATCCAGCGAATAGAGATTCGTAAACAGCGTATGATTTGAAAGAGGTAAATTGGCGCACAATCCGCGCACTATTTCGTATCACTATTTTATCAAATCTCTCATGAAATAACGGTCGGATTTTTAATATCTTTGCAACTTTTATTAGTCCAAATCTTATTACATAGGATACGAGTAACGTGCCTGCTGTAAAACTTGTAGTAAAAAAGCGTAAGAAATTCTTACGGAAATCAGCTTGTGGCAGTGGTAGAATTGAGCCAGAGCGAGAGCGCAATCTGTCGTGGAGTTTGGAGTGCACTCTGTCGAGTTGTGTTTGAAACGAGATCCGACTTCGCGCTGAGAATTCTCAAAAACATTCTCGCAAATGTTACGAGTAAAGATCGGTCTTTGAATCTGCAGTGATTCAGCTTGAATAAAGTGTATGTCACGCATATGCGACGAAACTCTCTAAGTATTAATTAATTTCTGTTTCGATGCTTATTCAGGCCTGCTGCCTATGGACGCCTTCTACCGTTGTGCGTGTAGAACACCCATATCACCGCATCTCACGTCGGCTATCATAGAGCAGCGACGTTCTCATGTTTGACGCGGAATGTGTGACGACGACGCGCGGCCAGTACGTACATATCAAGTAGTACATAATAGAGATTATTATATTATTATATATATATATATATATATATATATATAATATATATATATATATATATATATATATATAAATATATATATATATATATATATATATATATAATATATAATAGATATTACTCTAGTACGTCTGGCAGGGCAGGCTAGGGAGCGATTACGCATTTGGAGGCCCTACACTCATATGTCTTGATATTATATCAGGCGCAACCTTTTATCGTACGTCGTTGCTATACGCGCGGTGCACAACGTTTGACAGATCGGGGGAGGGGGAGGGCCACAGCAGCGAGGAGGGTCCCGTATGAGACGCTTCTGTGTGATCATGACACTGTCACTGACACCGGCAGCAGCAGCAGGCAGCAGGCAGGCAGCAGCAGCAGCAGAGGCAGACAGCAGGCAACCACATCAGCAG
>NW_014577217.1:143436-172785 GCF_000485595.1 Priapulus caudatus | reverse complement strand
CAACAAAAGTACGTAGCATAGTGCGCTAAACGGTGTGTTATTTTCGTTTTGGGGCCAAACTCTATCGTATGAAACCGTTCTAGCCTAGCAGAATGCCCTAGTTCCTGAGATCGGCGATTCCGTGTCCGAATGATATTGTACTCACAAATTTTGAGAGAAAGGGGCGGCGTAGACTGTGATTGGAAGACACAAAGTGTCAATCCTCGGCTAGCGCCTCGGGATCATGGCCGCGTTACGTCCAGATTTTCTCTCTCCGGTCAGTTACACCAGAGCTCGTGGATTAAGTAAACACGACATTCTACACTTATGGAATACGCATTTGTTTTTGCGACCTGGATGATGGACCCACGATGGGAGGAGTTGCTAGAAATGTCCACATAGGCAGCTGGATACAGATAGCACAGATACAGATAGCAGAGGGATAGCTTTACCCACATCGCTAATAACGTGTAGAAGCCATGCTAGCTGTAATCCCACTACAACAAGCTTACAGCTCTGTAATCCATCCCTAACACCAACCAGTACAGCTGTTGTATTTTTGTTTTATAAAAAAGGAAGATTTTGCGGCGTTTTTACCTGAGATAAGGAATGTAAAATATATATAAAAATCGATGTATATATATATATACACTACAGGGGTAGAAATTAACTTTTGAACAAGGGAGTCCAACGGACACCCTACCCTCAAAAAGAAGGAGTCCGCAGTTTGAAGTTCAAAACTAAAGCATAACAACAATAACGCATGTGCTTATTTTGAAGATTTCAGGGGCCACTACAGACACGCGCCGCGGTAGTGACGCACGACCCTGAAACACACGAGAAAGCCGGCCAGCCAGCATTCACACACACGCACGCACACACGCACGCACACACACACACACACACACTGCTGGGAGACAGCGAATGTAGGTTACCTCTCCTCGCTGCTGCTGCTGCTGATAATGAATTCCAGCGCGATAAACGAGTACTTCTGCGGCAATTGAATCCCCGCGGAGCTTCGATAACATGCCGCCCCGAGAGATCCCTCTAATGAAATCAGGCACGCACGGACGGGTAAGCCCCCACCCGCCACCAGAGGGGGTGCATGCTGCTCCTCTCCGTCGTCATCGTGGAGGCGGGACTGTGAGGGAGGCTGCCGCGCGCAGAGATGCTGATACTGTAATCATCAGTGGGTCAATAATGACAAATTTTCATTATTAAAATTGACATTATTAAATGTCATTATTGTCATTATTTGTCATTATTTGTATTTGTGTATTTTGTTATTTGTATTTGTATTGTTATTGGTTATAACTTGTCATTATTTTGTCATAATTTTATCATTATTAACCCCTGTAATCATATATATCGCTGCAGCGATGCGCGTAATCAAACAAGTGCCGCAGAGCGACAGCGCTCAACTGACGTGTACTGTAGCCAGGTATTCTTCTGATAAACTCACTGGCAACCGAATCAAGTGCGCCCTCCTGCCACCGCGTTCGCGCTCAAAGCATATATCTAGGATACTACTAATACTATAATACTAATAATATTAACACAGATCTAAAATCTATGATAGGCTTTGCTATACCTACTGGTAGTACAGTAATAAAGATACAGCTGTGTAACTTTAATGACTTCGCTATATTAACATGTTATCATGAATATGGGTCGAGCGCGAGCGTAGTGGTGGTTGTGGGGGAGGGTAGGTGGAGGGGGATGGTGTGGTAGGGGCGGGTGGAGGGGGCTCTAATAGCAAAAGCAGTTCAGTCCTTTCTTAACAGTCAACAAATCCATGTTTAACCCTCCTCTTGAGGGGCAAAATGTTATCAGACACTTACTCTTCGCACGTCAGCGGAAAGTAGATTTCATGGTCCTTTCAATAAAGTGATAAAAACGCTTTTCACTCGGTCCTTTAGACCATGTCCTCAGAAAATGTCTGATATCTGACCTTTCCCCCACTGCCCTTTGACCTGTGACCTCCAATTTCGCGCTGGTGATCGCTTCATCACACTATACATCGAATATTAAGAGCGTAGGTCGAGCCGTTGAGATTTGTGCCGCAATTCCGTATTTCCTCCTATACCTTAAGTTAAGGGAAAATATTCCCCCCACCATTGACACATCTTGACCTTTGACCCTTGCCCCCAAATTCGACATCCCGAGTCCTTTTCGCGATCCCCCCGACGTCCGCGAATATCAAGACCGTACGTCGATGCGAATATCAAGACCGTACGTCGAGCGGTTAAGATTTGTGCCCAACTGTTGACGAACGGACGGACGCACGCACGAACGGACGGACGGAGAATCATGCGAGTCAGCTGGGCTAAAAACAATCAACGCGACTCTTTAATGTATAAGCGACTGTAGCCGAGATGAAATTCGCACGCATTACGGCACTGCGGCGGAGCAACAGCAGCAGTAGCGGAAGCAGCAGCAGTGGCAGCGGCAGCAGCAGCAGCAGCAGCAGCAGCAGCAGTAGTAGTAGTAGTAGTAGTAGTAGTAGTAGTAGTAGTAGTAGTAGTAGTAGCAGGAGTAAGATAATATAGGCTATATATTATAGGCTATATATATTATAGGCTATAGATTATATAGGCTATATATATATCCTATATTATCTTACTCCTGGTAGTAGTAGTAGTAGTAGTAGCAGCAGCAGTAGCAGCAGCAGCACCACCACCAACACCACCACCAGCAGTAGCAGCAGCAGCAGTGGCGAAAGGGAATTCCGTCTGCTACGGAGTACGGAGGAGGCGGAGCGGACGACTCGTGCGTTTTTGCGGCAGCGCGCCACGCGATTCGGAAACTCGCGCAGCAGTTTATTTGTTGACGTTAACCCTTCGGAATTGGGACGCTTCGCTTTGCATCGACTAAAATTTCGAATCCATTCTACAGCAAGCCGGCAAACCGCGGCTGCCGCCGATGCGAACGCTCGAACGTGCAGAGGGAAGTGAAGAGGAAGAGTGAACACGGTGGGAGGGTGGTGAGGGTGAGGGGGTGGTAATCGGCGCGTCGTGAGCTACCCAGAACGGCAGCCGGCCTGCTTTTGACGGCGATTAGAAACAACAAACGCCGCGCACCTTATCTATACGCGGGTTTACGCTCATCACAGCCTCCCCGGGCGATGAGAGGACTTACGTTATTTATATCAAGAGCTAAGACATGTATTATTAGCTCGTGGTTATATATTATGGCAGCGAGGCGAGCGCGCATACACACGTACGCGCATATACACGCATATACACGCATGCCTGACGCATATATAATATATTCACACGCATATATTATACGCATTATCATATACACGATACGCGCATACCGCGTTTCGGAGGTTGACTATAGCGTGACTGACGTAAGTCATTGATAATCAACCTCGTGGACTCGGCCACGGGGACGTTAGGAGAGAAATTTATGGGTGGTCGACATCGTCTGTGAATATGCGGGCTTTACATGGACGCACTCAAGATTTTTGCGAAGGAATCGGGGCAGCCGGAGTTCTTGGTCCCGTATAACGGTATTCATTTATTCATAAAGCTACAGATATCACATTTGCCGCGGGTGGATGAGTCTCATTGTATTGAGAACGCGACAAAAATATTATAAGTGTTTTACGCTGTTGAACTAAAAGCACATCCGCTTATTGTCTTTTTTTCTGTTTATTATTTATTATCATTTATTATCATTTACTATTTACTCATTGACCCGTGACGTCCGTTCGTTCGTCCGTCCATCCATCCATCCATCCACCCACCTAACCACCAACGCATCCATCCAACCGTCAACCCTGCCGTCCATCGATCCACTCTACCTTCCATCTATCAACCACCCACTTAAAAACCACCTACTCACCCACCCATCCATCCATCAACCCAATCATCCATCCATCTCTCTCTCTCTTTCTCTCTCTGTCTATATATATGTATATATATATATATATATATATATATATATATATATATATATATATATATATATATATATATATATATATATATATATATATATATATATATATATATATATGATATCCATTAATCCACCCACCCGTCACTCATCCATCCACTCGCCATCCAATATATGGATGTGTACGTCGGGGTTTCCACAGACGCTGCTACATTTACTCCTCCCACGCTCAGTAATAATGCTTCCGGTATTTTGCTCATTATTCTCAGCCCCCGAGATATTCGCCATTCCCATCACACTGTGAGTTCAAGCTCCCGGGTTCTCCTTAACTCTACATCAGCGTCAGAGAAGCCACCGCGCAGTAATGCATATATGCGCACGAGGCAAACGGACCGGGGAGAAATCGGTGACTCAGCCTCCCTCCCTCCTGTAGGCAGGAAGCATTGAAGCACCGCCTGTGGTCGTTGAAGAAGGACGCTGCGTATTTCTTTGTTGGCAATTTCAGCTTCCTCGTTAACATCCGCCCCGCACGGGGGATGCGAACTTATACGGAGCGACCGGTGAATCATCACACTGTGCCAGTCTCTTGCAAGCTCTAGTATAGCAGGAGAAGGGGTTCAAAACTGTAGTTTGATGGGGTAATCGATTGCTACACTGTCTGGCGGTGAGTCACAGACTTCAATGTCATCCGCATGTAAAGCGCAGTGCAAGAGATCTCATTTCAAGGGCACAGCCACGCATTCCGGCAGATTGTAGATTGCACTGACGGAATGAGAAACAAAAATGCGTACAGCACTTACATAAAATGATTACATGATCATTAATCCAACCCAGCAACGGTTCCCCAATTATAATGAGATTATTAGGTAATCAATATTAACCAAGCAATTAAGCAAAAAAATTTCAATGCGACAATGGATATCTGCATAACTGTGAATCAATGACGGTGGATCACTGAATACGCGAATAGCTAGTATACGGCCACGAATGCACACGTGCACGCATGAAAATTTTCAGAATTTCGGCACACTTTAAGATACTGTAGACAACTCCCCCAACCGACGTACGTCGCTCCTTTTACCAGTTATTCTACAGTTTCACCGAAGCCATACATAAACGCCTCCTCACACCAGGCTTCACATCTCATGCAGTCTGTAACCATAGTAGTACCAACGCGTCACCGCCCTCTCTTCCCCACACCCTCGAGTTACTGCAGGCCAGCATATGATGCCATCAGTGGCAAACTTCCAACGAAACTTCCACGGATGCGAGATTTTGCTGGCATCCGCCGCACGCCGACAAAGAGAGAAAGAGCGGTCCGTCCCGCGGCGTCTGCGAGGGAGATCTGCCTGCCAATCAAGGGACGGAGAGGCTCTCCGATGCGCTGCAGCGCCGAGCGGCCCGCACACAGGCACTTGAAACGTTTCAATAAAATATAATGCTAAATAAATACGAAATCTAATACTAGTAGTAGTAATACAAAATGCTTAATGTAAATTTCTATACTCTCTTTCACCTATTAATATTGCCGACAGTTTGTTTCCTGTCAATTCCGTATAAATGCTCTATGCACACACACTACCGCCGCCATTGCTCAATGTGCACAGTGACTGTTAATATATATAGTATATTATATAGTATAGTATATAGTATAGTATAGTATATAGTATAGTATATTATAGCTATATATATTAATGTAAGCGTGCAACAGTCGCGCCGCGAGAGCAGTGGCATCCGGCAGCGTACGTTGGACGTGGGATTTGGACGGAATTTACAGGAAACTGTTGGCGAATAGGTGAAAGAGAGTAGGGCTAGTATAGGCTATAGAAACATTCGTATTTAGTTAGCATTATATTTTATTGAAACGCTTCAAGTGCCTGTGGGCCCGCACGCAACGCACGCACTACCCGCACGCACGAACGACATACACACACATAGTCAACACGACAACACACACGGTGGGACAGGTCCACGCGCACAAGTCGCACACGCACACGCACACACACACACTACACCATACCAGCACACAACATCAGCTGAACATTCAGCGACAGCCCGCCGCACACTGTATGTGAATTTACTGAATGGAAAAATCATCATGTATCCGCTACACGGAAGAATCACGTCCGCAGAACCAAGGCAGCACTACTATACTAGCAGCGGACAAAAAAGAGGAAGAGACTCGCGAGATATTCACTGCCCTCCGCACCAGCCGCGAAAAACGCTATACCAGCGTAGGTTCGCTATAACCTGCAACTCTAGCTGCCCCCCCCCCAGATAAAGATGAGGGAAATATCATCATTAGACAATAACCTTACCGCGGTAAAAAAACGAAACGTCGAAATACGAGATGCGGGATTACTCGAGAAAGGGAAAAGAAGAAACCTCCGCGCGTACGTTTTAACAGTCGCGTACACACGCACAGCCACACGCACTGCACGCACGCACGCACACGCAGACACCGCACACACGCACAACGACGAAACACGCACAGCACACGCACACCCGCGTTATCTCACGAGACCTTTCACTGGTGAACACACACACGACACGCCACCCACGGACGCACGCACACGCACACACAGACCCGCGTTATCCACGAGACTTCACTGGGTGACACACACACGCACGCGGGATAATTAAATTACACAAAACACCGATTAAAAAGATGGCGATTAGAAATGCTAATCATGCCCGCGCAGCAGCAGCAGTCAGCACACATGAACCGAATGCTTCTGCACGCGTGCTAACTCTAGAACTATAGCCCTTCGCTCTGCCGCAGGCCTGTGGCAGAACGAAGCGCTATAGTTATAGAGCTGCGCGCGTGCGTGTTGAGCATCACTGATATCCTCGCTGGACCGCTCTTTGTGCTGCGAACAACACGCTACCCGCTTTTGAATTAACTTTGAGAATAACGATTAGTATATTACGGGGGACATCGACATGCAATAACAACTACACTTGCCGGCGACCCGCGCGCATCTTACATAGATCCCAGATCCTATGCCTCCTAGACTAAGAGCTTACGCTCAGATACTACCGCCTATAGATCCCAGATCCTGCGCCTCCTAGATCTTACGTTCAGATCTTACCGCCTATAGATCCCAGATCCTGCGCCTCCTAGATCTTACGTTCAGATCTTACCGCCTATAGATCCCAGATCCTGCGCCTCCTAGATCGTACGCCTCCTACGCCTGCTAGATCTTACGCTCAGATCCTACCGCCTAGATCCCAGATCCTACATACGCCTCTTAGATCTGGCATCGTGCTCCGCGTGCGGCAACCTCCAGTTTTTCAGAGAGATGTTATTAGGACGAGACAAGATGATTACGATGCGAGTTTGGCGAGCCCTACCTTATTCAATTAGCTCCACGAAGCGGTCAGCTACGTACGTACAGCGAGACTGTCCCGAGTGTTGAAGATTGCAAGTGCGCACAGCCGTCTAGTCTCTCGGGCCGTCTCAGGCTACTACGTCTGGCAGGGCAGGCTAGGGATGCGATTACGCATTTGGCGAGCCCTACACCTCATAATATATTCCTGACATCTTCGTCTGCCAGCTGCGCTGGGCGGTGAAGGCGTACTAACAGCCGGTCGCCTGCTTTCCAGCAGCTGCAGTGCGACTCCACGGGACTGGACTTCACCTGTGCTCTCTAAGCTACTGCGCCTCACCACCCCTTCGACTTTGAAGACTAATATTTACGAGGTAGTAGACGACGCTACGACTAAACCAGCGTCGACGTCTGCCCAGCGCGGGACATCATTACTTCACGAGTGTATAATATCAAGAGCATATAAAGAAGGATTGATAATATCATGCTCTTGATGATATGATAATATGGAGTATTATTATACTATACAATCAGGAGTGTCATAAATTAATAATTATAGTCTATATTATGATGACACTCCTGATACTATATTATACACTCCTGATTAATTCATGTGTAATTGAAATTAGATGAGGACGATAGACCAAAGAAAGAGAGAGGGAGAAAGAGAGGGATGGGGGAGGGGGAGAGGGGGAAAGGAGAAACAGAAGAGAGGGGTGGAGGGAGCTAGGAGAGAGAGAGAGAGAGAGAGAGAGAGAGAGAGAGAGAAAGAGAAAGAGAGAGGGAGGGAGAGCAGAGAGTGAGCGAGGCAGGGGTGGTTAAAAATCAGAGCACCCATAAAGAAGAAGTTAATTAGATACACTTGCTTTTCGTCTTTCCCCATCTGCCTCTTCTGTGCGCGCTCTCTCTCTTTCTCTATCTCTCTCTCTCTCTCTCTCTTTCAACCCCCCTCTCTCTCCCACTTTCTCGCTCTCTCTCTCTCTCTCTCTCTCTCTCTCTTGTCATTCAATTAAATTGTCTAATTCGGAATCATGTCATGACTATGTGATTTGTCATTCTGGCACTAACCAGATCATTGCTGCTGCTACTGCTGTCATGTGGAAGGAACATCAGATGCTGCGCAACGCAAAACGAGTCAACGCAACTCCCTTCTTTGTCCGGAAAAATCTCGTACGTTCAATTACAAATCAGTACATCATGTATACGCATGCAGACGTGTATACGCATATGACACACCAGCAGGTCTACTACACACACAACTGCATCAGCACCGAAGCAGCATTCTGCATCCAGTAGTTTGTCATGCTAATGAGGTGGCCGTTGGCATCTGCATTTCCCATTAGGGGTAGCGGCCAATGTGTGTCACAGCTGGCCAGGCCTCACTGTTATTGTATTAGTGTTTACTCTAACAGCAACAATGAATAACGTATAACGACATCTATAGATAGACGTCAGGTGGGTTGCACACGAATTTTAACCACCCTTTTGCAGCTTTGATTATGTTTTTAATTATATACTCTGCTGATGAAGAGCTCAATGAGCTACTGTACATGGATATGACATAGGTCACTGTCTTTCTATCGGCAATAACTTTAGGAGGCTATCCCTTGTCGCGGCCCTACCTTCCCCTTATTCTCATCGTAAATGACTACCATAAACTGTAAGTCAGCACATGCACATGCCTACAGAGTAATATGTATGTGCCAATGGAAACTTAGTACCTAACAAGTACCAACTATGTACAGGATCACACTGAATAAGGTTATGCAAGAGTTACCAGCGAACCAACTTACAGGCAACTGTCAACACCAAATACAACATTCATTCTTAGTCTCAGGATCATATTGTTCAGCTGTCCTTATGGTACTAAGTATAATATATACTTGAAATACTAAACAAATGGCAATGATGGCGTAATACTCTCACTGCTAGGGCATAACTTTAGTTACACAAAGAAGGTTTTAGTTGGCTAAATAATGCATTTCTATTTCTGCAAACAAACAATTTTTGACCATGTTGCCTTGCTCAACGTTAAAAACGATTGTCACGTGTGACTGTGTGGGTTATTTTGCAGACCCATGTGTTTCAGGATAACGGTTGGCTGCTTGTGTAAACCAATGAGTGGATTATCTTTGTTTTTTATGATCGTGCACGATCTGATAAGTTGCGCAAAACCACTTTCCAGCCAAGGGCTACAGACCGAGGGTGTTTCTTATTTATTCATTTAAAAGCAAAAGGATTGTAATATCTTATAAACGGCATATAGTTTCAGTTATAATATGGATAAATTTGCCCTAAAATGAATATCATTCGGTATAAATATAATTGCACTTTTGTGATTAGCCCTCGGTCTGTAACGTGCAAAATAAATTGTCAAATACGCAACTTTTTGGGGGGTGGCAGCACGGTCGCGGGTCTCCTGGCGCCGTTCAAATATCGTCGCGTTGATGTGTAATTAATTATAACAATTAAATTAGGTATCTGGTAACAAATACGTGTGGGTATAGACGATTTGTTATACAGTAAGTACAGTTGTATGCAGTAAAATCCTAGAGGCTACTGTCCCTTTAAGTATTTGTTCAGTGTAAAATCCACTACACAAATAATAAACATGTGCACAGACAATGAACGGAGCAAAGCAAAAGTACTAATATAGGATTGTTTTAGTTTTGATTGAAAAAATATTGAAACATAACATATTTTTAGTTTGATCACACGGCATGAATGTCAATATGTCAATAGGTACTTATGTCTAAATTAATACTAACCGTATTTCCTGGCAAAGGTCACACGGTACAATAAATGAACAATACTAGTAATAATATCATAAAAAGTACAAGTACAACTACAACTTACAAGTACAAGATATGTTTATGGTAGATACAATAATGTAATCCAACAGAGTAAGTTAATAATGCTACCCATTAACTACCCGTAGGTAAACTAACTTCACTCTGTTAGGTTACATGATTTATGTTCATTTTTTTCACTTTATTTGTCATTACGCCAGTGAAGTAATTACATGATGATGATGAGAATTTTGAAAGATATCCGTTCAAGTTTACACAAAAATACGCAAACATAAGTAAACAACTTCCATTCTGCCAGCGAATAACAATAAGTGAAAAACCTGTTGATAATTTAATTGAGATCATTAATCTTACAAACTAACACAGAATCAAGACAGACTGCATACTTACAATTTACCGCTGACTGGTTTGAACTCTGCCTGCTCTTTCATCCGTGGAGATGTGAGAATCCGTGAGAATCCGTCACAAGATGTGAAAATGTTCACTTGTTATTTTTGTAGGGGGCGCGACATTACAGTAAACAAACCTCACGTGCTTTGTGCTTTGTCGTAAACAATGAAACAACGTACGTAACTTATACTTATAGTTGAAATTTCTTGCGTAATCGTTGTTTAAAACTTTACTTCAATAGGTCCAGAAATCAGCTTTCATCAACTATATAGTGTATGTGTACATTTGGTGGTTATAAATCGCTTCAGTTATCTGACCGCTGATAGAGATTGATCGATATGATATTTTTCAATACTCTACTGGAAATATTTTTCACCACCAGGAGTGCTGCAGGCATAACAGCTGTGCAACAACAACAGAGAGACGACGTATGATGGCATCGACTCGTCCACGGTCGAGATCTTTATTGGGATCTTCAAAAAAATGGGTCGACTGCCTAGATACTCTAACGTGCGCGATATGCTTAGAAATTTTTGAGAAACCCATGGTCATTTCATGCGGACACATGTAAGTGGTTCACGTTGGAAAGCTATTTTGCTTTGTTGGATTTTTGCCAAAATTAATTCATTCATCCGTTCTTTGTTTCTGAGAATTTTAGTAAGGTTGGTAATAACGTTTATATGCGAAGTCACAGAGCTTTCTTACTTCACATCACTTAATGCAAGCGTTGAACAAAATTGTTTGCTTATAAATCATCAACTGTTATGTATTAGAAGTCTGTAAAGTAATTTTGTTCACTTTCTTTGTTCATGGACCACATGTCACTCTCTGTGATGGATTGGATTGGTACTACTACTACTAGTACTACTACTACTAAACTATTGTGCCAAAATCTGTTTAAGTGGTCTGTATAATCACTCCAAATTTTCGTGGGCACTTGTTGGGCTGATTTATCACAGACTAGTCTGGCATTCTTGTTGTTTTAAAACATGCTTGCATGCAATTCAGAAAATGATTTCACACCATGAAAAATCACTCAAACTCGTTACCCAGGTTATAGATGTAATAATGTAGTGCAGCTTTGTTAGAAGACTTGCCCGTTTTTTAATCTAGTGAGAGAACGAAGTTGATGTGTAGAAAAAAAGATGTATCTAGAGCGTTCCCGTGATGTGTTATAAAGAGTTAATTTACTCGCTAAATATTCATTTCAGGTTTTGCAATAGCTGCTTAAATGCTTATGAGAGCATGCCAGATGCCCAGTGTCCGTTATGCCGCTCAAACTTTAGCCCAGGGCGCAGAAAAAAGGCTTGTGATGTCGAGAAGGAAATCTCCGGCAGTAAATCCATGTGCTCTGGCTGTTCCAAGAAGGTGTGTGTGATCTCGTGACAGCACTGTGTGTACATACTTCAGTATATGAAAGCCACGAAATGCAACTTAATAGAATATAATAATTTAAGCTACACAACAACACTCCCTGCAGCAGATTTATCAGTTTTAGCAATCACTATAGTACCAGTGAATGGTGAAATTGAATGCGTATACATCATTCATACTGCATCGTCACTTTACACGGTGTGGCATTTATACATTGCTTCATAATCAGCTAATGCATGACATTTTTTACGTAAATCCGCAGATGTCCGTATCGAAGCTTCGCAGTCATCATTCATCTTGTTCCAAACTTGCCAAGGTGGCAAGGAGCCTCAAGTTCTCCCCCGTCGCACGAACATCACAGCCAGTACCGAGGTATTGTGTTTACAGAGTATGCGATTCTGTGTTTTAAAAGGCTTAATGCTGTACCATACTGCATACATGTAGTTAATTACATGTTCATCAAGCTGCATAGTAAAGTTTTAGGTTCGTGGGTGCCAATACTTGCATACATGTCTATTAGCTCATTAAGTTCGTATTAGCTAGATATCTTGTGAATTTCAAATGCAGGTCCTATGATCCACTCAGTTTGTTTCTTATTTGAGTTTTGTTCAAGGTACGTGTGACAAAATGGATGCACATGTATTAGTAGTGCGGGTGATTGTAATGTAATAAATAGATGATGGTTTTCCTATTTCCTGTTTGTTCCAGTGATGTTCCAAACCGTGCTACCTTCAAGTGTCCATTCTGTGGCCTGATGAATCTTGATTTGCAAGGGCTGACAAAGCATTGCAATGATAAACATTCAAAAAACTATTCACAAGTGGTATGTTTGTATTCAGTGGTTAAAAATTGTAATTTTGTTGATCAGACAAGTGGTTGAGTGGACCTTCTATCAACATCATCAACTAGAGCACTCGGAGAGTGCAGACCTCCGCCAAGGCAGCTGAATTCTCTCACTGTGAAAAATTTAATTAATTAAATAATTAATTTGATCCGGATCACCACCAAAATGTAATCAATTCTAAGTTACCCCATTTCTGACCTATCCTGAAAATTTTATGACAATCTATCCAAAACTTTTTCAGTTAGGCTGTACACAAACCCACAAACCAACAAACACACGCCGGTGAAAAAATAACCTCCTGCCAACCCCTTGGCGGAGGTAATAACCATGCTTATTTACTTCTAATACAATATATAGCCATAAACAGTATTAAGCCGTATTAATTGTCATTGCCATTGTAACCATCTGTGTTGACATAACCTGTCTAAGGTGAAATTAATGAAGTTTTAATGAGAAATATGTGGCAATGTGCTCTCTTGGCAGCGAGTGAGTCAGTAAACACTAATACTTCCTTTTGTATTATTTGTAGGTGTGTCCAATTTGTGCAGCTATGCCCTGGGGTGATCCCAGTCTTAAGAGCTCAAATTTCATACAGCATCTCAATTCGCGTCACAGATTTGAATACGACACTTACGTGGTATGTTGCCCTTTGATAAGCTAGGATTAGATGATCGTGGTAGTCATTTTATGCATAACGGAGTATATATCTAACAGGAGTATACCCTGTCGATACAAGGCCCGTGCTTTACTAAGGCTGCATAAAACTTGTCACGTTGTGTACGCATTGTTGAAAAACTGCAACAGTGCTGGAAATTAAATGTATGTGGCATTTTTATGTAATTTTGCTGAAGCCCTGGAGTAGTATCAAGATTTACAAAATATTGTCATTCTCTTGTATATTGTATATCGCTCGTTTGAAATTCGTATCTCACTTTCATATCGCAGGTTTCGTTTTTATTACATAATAGCAACCACTGTCTATTGCAAGTCGTTCTGTAGGGTTTTTTTTAATACTGATGAACTGGCAAATATAATTTAGCTGCTGCCCTCTACTTTTCTATGAAACTGGCTAATTTTAGTTGAACTTTTTTTTCAGGATTTTAGCATAGATGATGAAGAGGCTCTCAAGGCTGCCATAGCAGCATCTTTGAAGGATCTCTAATCTGCCTCAGCTGAAACTCAATGAATATATTCTAAGCATGCAGAGCTTTTCCCCTATTTAAGCCTGCTTTGCAGGACAGCTGCGGTAGGTAACTGCGATGTAGGGGGGCGCTATTTGAAATGCCAACTTATATGTGTGAAGGATGGGAGTCTATGTGATATGTAACTGTAAAAGACAACCACTCGAAATGAATATATACATATATGTGTATATATATACATATATATATATATTGCATCCTTCTCTTACATAACTATAAAATAGAGTAGTTACTACAAATCTTAGAAAATATTGAAGTGTGTGTTAAATTATATCAGGTACTTTGCAGTCATTATCACCTATGTGTATATAAATGTAGATGTATATATCATCACTTCATACTATTAAGTTATATTTGCATGCTTATTTCATACTGTGTGTAGTTTTCATGTGTGTGTGTCTGGGTGGAAGGTTCGATCCATACTAGAATTTGTCCCCCATTCTCCTTGTTAGATTAATTAATAATTGGGTTAATTATTTGAAAAATCTCCACGGTAGCATTAGCCATACTGTCAACTATATGATAGTGCACAGTAATATAATAGAACAACTTGTATGTTAACATAATCGTTTGGCACTGAAAAGCAACATTTGTCGTAAAATACATCAAGAGGTTATTATTTACACTGCCATCAGCAGGAACCCATTCCATGTATTTAATCCCGCGATCTTGCCATTAACTGTTGCGCTAAAGCATGAAAATATAGAATGAATCTACGTATCCAAAATGCATTAGGCCATGCTATGACGAGTAGCTGTAATCATCTAATAACTAGTCACGTGCAATACATGTAGTCTAAAAGCATATAAAATCTAAGGATAGCTTTGGCTGAAAATTAGTGCTACAATAAGTTAACACTAATAATATCAGGAGTAAGATAATATAGGATCTATATAGGATATATAGGATCCTATATTATCTTACTCCTGATAATATCA
The DNA here is from genome assembly GCF_000485595.1 of Priapulus caudatus. Taxonomy (NCBI): domain Eukaryota; kingdom Metazoa; phylum Priapulida; class Priapulimorpha; order Priapulimorphida; family Priapulidae; genus Priapulus; species Priapulus caudatus. Next base: position 158,016 of record NW_014577217.1, on the reverse strand, counting down.
ACACTAATGAATAAATAGTTTAAAGAAATATAGAACTTCATGCAGTTTAGTGACAGTGTTTTAGGTGTGTAGTGTTGCAACACTGACAGGCCCGGTAATTTTTATGCATAATTTTAACCGGTGTAATTTAGTGTGAATAGGATTATTGCACAAGCCATAATTGCTACATCGGCATTTAAATCTCGCTGGTTGAAGTATTTTGAAATCTCGGTATGAGAATGTTTTCTGTGTTGTACTCCAACACCGTCCTTTGATAGGCAACTATTTAACGGCAAATTCATGCAATAATATTGCAGTAATTTATAAGAAATTACTGTAAAACCAGTATATAATAATAATAATAATAATGCACTTTATGGGAAATTTATAATCTTAAAAATGAAACTGTAAAATGAGTAATGTTGCCGTACTACCTGAAAAATATAAACTCAAAACCGTTTCAATATGAGGTTAAAAAAAAGAAGCCCAAATTTAGATGAGCTGAAAACGATGTTTGACTGCCTACTACCCATCCACCTACCAGGTAGATGTTCACCATAAACTAGGCCACACCTTTGTGTTATCTATGTTCTTACTCCTCAAATCCCCTATATACTAACGTGCACTACACAAACCTACAACTTTGTAGTTTTCGGAGACATTCACTATAAAAAAAACTGCATCATATAATCTGCGAAGTATAGCCTGTCATAAGTAGCGTTTTCCAGGCTTCATATTTAACAGCACAATTTATAAAGGTGCTCTTAAAAGCTCCTAGGTACTAACTACCAGTAACGTGCGACACATGTATATGCATAGTCTAAGCCAAGTGTGCAATCAAGATCTAGTGCTGCAAGTTCGTAGAGATATCAGCATCACTACGTTTGAAGTTGTGGCAGCCCGTCCAAACGAAATGTCCTCTTGGCCCGGGGTCGTGCCCCTCTCCTAAAGATCGTGTTTTCTTCCGCCATTTTTATGTTTAGCTCTCTCCCAAGCTCATGTCCTCCTGTCCTGGGGCCATGGTCATTCTTCCTGAGATAGTCTTTTCTTCCTTACGTGTCATGACTTCCCTCCATGAGGTCAGGAATAACCTCAAAATAAGATGAGTGATTCTCCAGTTGTCCATGCGTGGCAGGGCCTGCTGATATGCTAGGGGAAGGATCAGGGCCTGGAGAAGAATCAAAAATTTACTATGCCTCCGAAGTTAAAATCAAAGATTGCGTAGAAATTTGCAGTATAATGTGAGTTGACTGATTTGCTGAGACGTAAACTGTGTGCGGTGATCGGTTTTTATGGCATTTAAGTGAAGTGGCAGCATTTATCATAATAGGGGATTCTCAGAGCAGATCCCATAATACCTTGGCCAGCCTTGGCCAGCCTGTTCACCAGCAAATCTGAAGGTAATCTCTGCCTGTTATTTTTGTTGGAGTCGGGGTTCATTGGCGAGAAAAAAATCGTCTACCATTTCTTCTCCTTCCAAATCTTTGGGTCGTCTCCCAGGGAAATGTTTCCAAGCACCTGGGTGTTTCATGGGGAGGTTTGTGAAACTGCACCCCATAGTGCTTCCACTGGCCTCCTGTTCAAATATGCCTTCAACATGAGGTTTATTATCACATAGCAGGTGGGGTTTCATTTGAAATTATGTCATTGAATTGCTTTCGATAAAAGTAAAAGTGTGCACGTTGAATGGGTATATTAGCATACAAAATATCTTATCTAGATGCGTGATGGAATTGACTACCTATCTATTGTCATTTTATACCCAGTTTTCATAACTTTGCATGTATGCAATTCTTTTCAAATTCTCATGTTTTCTCAATGACTTGGAAATTAACTCTATAGATACTATTATGTATACTTGTACTATCGATTCTGAATATTTTTCAACCGTACATACATGATGTACAGGATGTTTAATTCTCGTTATTTTGATATTGTTATATTAGATGGATGAACAGACACATTGAATTGTTACTTCCATTTATAGGATGTATAATGTATGGATACGAGTGAATACATGTGCTGGCCTATTACTCGGTGAACTAAAGCCGGTGTCCTCGTTACTTCCTGCCCTTTGTTTGATAAAGTTCTCGTTTTATTGGCATGGCTGTAATCATATATTAGTGTACCTGAGCTCTATAGAAGAGATTTCCGAGTGCTGGCAGGTTTATTATGTAATTCCATAGCCGGTTTTTGTTGTGATGTATTTAGGAAAAACATAATAAAGTGCTAAGTAAATGTTTATATATGTTTTATATATATCATTTATCATATCATATATCAGTATGCCCTGCCCTGCATGAAAAACCTACTACAGTACTATGTCCATACTGGTTATCCCAACAGCAATTCAACAGAGTACTCTAAACTTATATTTACAACGACTCTTTGCAAATGCTATACAAATGTTATCCTACATAACAGAAGTTGCACATACCCTACATGGATATGCCTAATCTTTAACAGTTTTGTATAAAAGTCGTCTTTTTAAGCACGTACTTGTAATATTTATATTAGAATCGTTCCGAATTCATGGATGCTTGTAGAGTGTTAATTTCAATTATATAGCCTCAAGACTTCAATTTACCTCGCCATTAAATTTCGAAAAACAATGAGAAGATTGCAACACCATCCTAATAGGGCATAAAGTTATTATTTACAGAATATGCAACACCACCAGACCAAACTCTACCGAAAACAAAGCATTTACTGCACTAAAACGTGCATGATTAAGCATTGCTGATGGTAATTAAAATCTGCGAATTAAGCACTGGCGACGAGTGTTTGATTGTTTTGTTGATTCGGTAATTTTCACTACAGGTTACCTGCCTCAGTCAGGAATTGCAGTCCTGCTAACATCGAAGCGTGAAGTCCTTGTACAGCAACAAACTCTGATTCTTGCAGGAGTTGTGTGAGAGAGCACGAAATCATCTCCACACAATCAGTTGTCTTCGCAAAGTGTCAGGACACAATCTTTCTCTGTTGGGTTTAAGTTTCTCCCTTTACCCAAAATGTGGTATACGTCCGATGTCACCTCCTGATCAAATTTAAGAGTTTTCATCCTATAGCACAGAGAGCTGTAACTTGGCAGTGGGTAGCCTTCTGATACCAAAAACAGATATCCCCGAATGCCAACAGCACACCTGAGCTGAAACATAAAATAAAAGCTCAACTATTAAACACATGAAAATAATTTTGCTAACTGTAGCGATGTGCATTGCAGTGGTATAGGTAGACAGATATGTTAAAAGATTTTACAATAAAATTTAACAAGATGTTCAACAAAATATTCACACATCTTAATTTGATTCATTAAAATGAGGTATAGCAGTGAAACAGGATGCACATTGATCATTATACTGTTACATAATTTAAGAAACAGCATCTCATACACATCTACACATGAAATGTGATACAGCCAGTATTGGAAGATTTGGAACAGGCCCATTCGCCAGCAAATAGCCGCATTTTGAATTATAAATAGCACAAACTTCCTGATTATCGGCAATGCTAAGATTATTCACGATTATTTGTAACATTATGTGTCCGGTGAATACCTGGAATGCACGTTTGATGGTGTTTGCTGACCAAACGCAGTTTTTCCTTTTGGTCTTGCATTTGAGCATTTGAATTTGTTCAGGGTTTAGGAATGCACCGAGTGAGGTCTCCATTTGTCTTAGTGTCTGATCAAGCATTAACATCTTGGGTATAAAGAAAATAAAACATTTAGACATTTCTACCCAATATAATTATAGCCAATATATATTTATACCCAATAGTTTAAAAGGGAATCATAAAGAATGCATATATAACATGTGTTACTCCTTAGTTCAGTATCTTATCGCATTACATGGCTTTCCGTTTATAAACTGCGCAACCCAGAAATGTAGTTCCTTATTGGTATAAAAGATTGTGGTTTGTACCTGCCTTTGAAGTTTAACATTTTCCAGCCGTAACTTTGTGATTTCATTCCAGCACTCTGCATGGTCACCTTTTTTCAAGTATTCAGGAAATTCAGCATTTGCCTTATTTTTCTCCTGGCTACAAATATACCAACACACACATCAACTGCTGTGCACTATTTGCACTGCACATTATAGAAACAGTACAATAGCTTATTAAAATATATTATTAATATCATGCTTCCTTCGATGTTCACCTTTCTTTCTTTTGATTTGCTGCATAATTGTGCTCATATCCTCTCGCTGCTTGCTCCTTCTGGAAATCTTTGGCCCTAATCATTGCTGCCATTTCTTCTGCATCGTAGATTTTTATGGGAGGATTTGGCACAGAAAATATTGTTGGGATAGCATTTGGCTTCAACTTGTTTGGAACATTTCTCTCAAACTGAGAAACTTCAAAATGTGCCTAAAAAACATTTACAACAAATTAAAATCAAATATACAAACGTATATATGCACAATGTAACTTTTACAATTAAAATGTAGCTTTGACCTACTAAATTCTAATACCTTTTTGCAAGAGGAAAGTTATATTCTTGAGCTACTAGTCCTGCTAAATAATCATAACATTTAAACGGCATAGTATCTCATGTTTTAATAAGATTTAAATTAAATGTAAACCCATGGCAAAACATTTTAACTTGAAGGTAACTTCACATCCACCAGTGTAAACTATGTAGAAGATTACCTGACATAAACGACTGGTGTTGGTCGGCGTCCAACTGCCTCTCCGACAATTCAGGTGCCACTTTCTCCTTCTCACGGGGTCACGGGGAAAGGAATACATTCTCATGCTCCTTCCGCCCCTATGTGAGCACCCAGGCGCAGCGCAGTAACTTGGCATTATGGTGTACTTCCCTTATATGCGTTCTTTAAAAAAAACCATACATATCAAGCTGTTTGCAGTTCTTGGAAAACATTGTTTCGTAGCTGCTCTTGTGGCAGAACAGGAGCTACCGGGTTTACCTTACGATAAGTAGTACTAGGAATTTTGCTTACAAAATATAAGCCATAAAAATACAATAAAGCTTATATTCAATCTTCCTATTAAGTTAGCGTTTCTGATGTATATGCCATGATTTTGGTCTCGCACTAATACACCAATGGGATAATAAACATCTTCTAAGCCAGTGCTTTTTAAACTATTCACTGTCATCAGTTTTTATCACAAAATTTCATTCACCCGCGACTAAATTTCCTTGTTTTTGGCAAGTTTCAGTCAAATAAAATCCCTAAAATAATTTCATTCACCCTTGGGTGAACCATTCACCAGTTTAAGAAGCACTGTTGAATGCTATCCTCCTATTGCTTACCATGTTAGTCCTAAGTGGGCTTGTAAAACAAACCTATAAACCTTCACATTCCTCTGCAATTTAAGTGTTCCAACATTCCTCTTCCTCAATTCACAGAGTAATAATTTCCACAGTCCCTAACCTTTAACCCTGGATATCATTTAACTGGCAAAGTTCTCTGTGTTACCTTATGAGCTGACCATCGATAAATATTGACTGTCATGATTCCAAGGTTTGACATTTTTGGAAAGAAATTAAATAAATTTATATACCAATTTTTCCATCGTGAAACTTGCCATTTAAATAATAAAATGATGGTGAAAAAAACGAATTGCAATTACCACCAGTGTTAATGTGTACTCTCTACCACCTAATAATTCTATGCAATGCTGTTCCTATGCTCCTCTGCTTACACAATCCCAACACACATAATATGTCACTGTGCAGAAACAAACACTATATCTTCAGAAGCGTCGCTAACTAATTTTTCCTGGGGGGAAGCCATGTACATGCTGTGCTCTGGGAAGGTGACCGCCTTTGACCACGTAGCCACGTACTATATCTACTTTTTTCTGGGCGGGCAACTGCCCCTGTGCCCCCCCCCCCGGCTAGCTACAGCCCTGATCTTTATGCGACTTTTGTGTATAAAGTCGTGAATGCATTGAGAATGTGCACTGCAGGTGAGCAATTTAACAGCATAAAGTGGAATTATTAGACGAGGGAGAGTATATAAACATTCAGACGTTGGTAGTAAATACAATTTCCTTTTTATTTACCATCACTTCATTATTCGAAACGGCCCCATATGGCCAAACTGTGCACAATATGGGCTACAGTGATCAGGCTGCAATCATCATAGCCAACTATGCTGCAACTCCTCACATTCGCCACTGCCACTGTAGCTCTAGTACTAAAGCCCGCGTACAGTACGCGGGCTATAGTACTACTAGACCGAATAATTCTGTCCCATATAACCTTTTTTATATTTTGGTGAGGGTTATATTGGGACAGAACGGGGTTCATTGAAATTTTTTTTTTTCGTGAGATCGCATGCAAAATGCATGCGCTGCGAATGCCGCCCGTACGCCCTATTGGCGCGAAAAAACCCTATCGTTCCCTTCTACATGACTTTTACCTTGCTACAGATATGTGTATACATTCACTTCAATCGTTATTCACTTCTTTAAAAGATTTTTTTCAGAAACCCGCTTCATTCCACTTTCGTAATAACATTCGCCATTTTACAAACAATCAGACCAATCAGAGCGAGTCTATCAGCCCCCTGCAGCGCCACAGAGTACAAGCGAGAACCAGGCTATTGTAACATCTCGCTCTGATTGATCTGATTGTTTGAAAATGGTGATGTTATTTACGAAAGTGAATGAAGCGGTTTCTGAAAACAATCTTTAAAGAAGTAAATAACGATTGAAGTGAATGTATACACATATCTGTAGCAAGGTAAAGTCATGTAGAAGGGAACCGGTAGGGTTTTTTTCGCGCCAATAGCGGCGTATCGGGCCGCATTCGGCAGCGCATGCATTTTGCATGCGATCTCACGAAATTTCAATGAACCCCGTTCTGTCCCAATATAACCTCACCAAAATATAAAAAAGGTTATATGGGACAGAATTATTCGTCTACTAGTAGTACTACTAGAGCTACTGCAACTGTAACGCACAGGCTGTGTGACTAACGTCAAATACATCCGCCTGAACATCCATCCATTGAAAAATCTTGTAGCTGTACAAAAACTACCGAACAATTACGTATATCTCAATAAAATGATCATCTAAGCATTTCTGCCTTGTTTGTGATCAAATATAACCTTCCTTATAGTATTCCAGGGTTGTTATCAAACTATATACCTCAGTTTGCTGTGCACAGTGTAAATTTCAAGAGGCCGAACCGAAATTTCAACTAACCGCCAACCGCCATGTTTGCAATGCGCATGATTTGTCGAACCGGCACGCGGAAACCCGAAACGACATAACATACCATAGCGTTGCAACTTGCGTTGGCGCGAGCATAAATAACATCATAATACTCGTATATATATAAATATTAAAACATTGAAAACAGCAGAAACGTCAATCTACACAACAACTTAATAAATTATCATTGCGAAGATATGTACTTGCGTGTTATTTGGCCTACGCACTGTAAAAAATCAGGTCCATTGCGCGATTTTAGTTGCACTGAACATGTCGGCTGTCTGGTTGTTTTGATCCAATTAATCTCAGAAAAACGGCATAACTCAATAAATAAGTAGCGCCCAGTAGCGCCCAGTTACCCGCGAGCAAGCCAGAGGTTTATAGATTCGTTTGAGCTATTAGTATTACATGTGACGCTAGCTGTGTCGAATGGTTGATACCGAGCCAACTACAAGGAATTGTGGGCAAGAATTTGAAACGGTATTCTAACCCTAGCAATACCGTTTCTTGGAGCTACTGCCACTGGTGATCGGCACACTTTCCTGTATACACACACTACACTACATCCATTACACACTAAAAGTACAGGTAGATGCTTAGGTACTACTACAGGTAGATGCTAGGGGCCGGGACCTCTGCCTACCGACAAGATATTTTGATCAAGATATTCTTGACAAGTTAGCGCAAATAGTTGAAGTTACACTTGTTTTACTTTTACTAGTTTTAGGGCCTACTTTTAGTTTTGGCTGTTGCTCCTGCGACGGTACCGCGCCGATTATTTTTCTCTTAAAGTCACGGTACTGACGGTACTGACGCCTGATTGGTTGAGCTTGTTTTCTTGCGATATACATAGCACATCCAATTTTAATTTCAATATGTGGCAGCAGCGCAACGGGTAGAGCGCTTGCCCCAAGTATGAATGTTCGCGGGATCGAATCCCATCCGTTTTCTAATTATTTTCCTGTTTTCTGTATTTTTCTATCTTTATCTGTTAACATTTTTTTGTCCATTAACGCAAAATATCAACATTATTTATTTACAACATTTTAATAACAACAATTAATTTCTACAACAATTAAAAATTAAATGTTATTAATTAATAGAGTTAGGGTTAGGGTTAGGTTAGGGTTAGGGTTAGGGTAGGGTTAGGGTAGGTTAGGGTTAGGGTTAGGGTTACGTTATATCGTATAAAATCGTATATATATATCTTACCAAAAGCAACGGTAGTTATTATTCGCCGATAGATGGCGCCTGCATCACTACCGTGAGTTGAAGAGAAAATAATTCGGCGACGGTACCGTCGCAGGAGCAACAGCCTTTAGTTTTACTTTGAGAACTTGAGCAAACTTTGTCAATCCAAGTTTTACGCAAAATTTTCTACTTTATAGGTGCTTCAATTGCTCATGCCTAATAACAAGCAAATTATATCCTTAAATTGACTTGCGAACCACGTTTTACATTAAGTTGTGGCACAAACAAAACATTTCCGAGTTTATATAAATAATATAATACAGAATCACCTACACTCTATGGAAATGGACGCGAAGATTGTCCGTCAAAAACAGCGACCTCTCTATAACAGCGAGATTGGCGCTGCAAGCTGCGACACTTAGAACTGGTACCCGTTTGCCACATTTACTCCGGCATATATATCTCTTCGCTACACTGACGCTGTTAGGGTTAAGGGTTTAGGATTAGCGTGTGGAACTGTCGACCAGGGTACATCAGGCGACAACTTTCCTTCTGACAGTAACATTTACCAGTGAACTTAATCACAGTAGTCAGTAAATCAGTAAGGTGTAAGCTATAACCTACGAATTTTAACCTTATTAATATTAATAAGGAAAATATATAGCTGCATTCTTAAACCGTCGATGTTTGGTAAGTTACAGCTAAAAATTCCAATGCGCTGCGAAGTACCCCACGAGAGTAGTTAGACTAAGACTGTAAGAGTAAGAGTAAGAGTACTAAGAAGAGTAAGACTAAGCCTAGTCACTAAGCCTGAGTTAGCCACAAGTTCCCATCTCGCTTAACACTACGTGTCGTGTAACAGTCGGAGAGCCTGGTCGGTTTAAGCCTGAGTAAGAGTAAGACTAAGCCTAGTCACTAAGCCTGAGTTAGCCACAAGTTCCCATCTCGCTTAACACTACGTGTCGTGTAACAGTCGGAGAGCCTGGTCGGTTTAAGCCTGAGTAAGAGTAAGACTAAAGAGTAAGAGTATAGACTGACTCAGTTACTGCTAGGTACTCAGTCACTCGCTACAATACAATCTAGCCCGACCAGGCTGTGCGACGGATTGTCTATACAGCTTGTGACGCTCATAGGGTCTATGTCCCCCAGGGTGAGGGTACTGCCGGAACGTACCTCGCCTACTCTACTAACGAGTCTAGGGAGTCGCCTACGCCTACTCCCTAACCCTAACCCTAATCCTAATCCTAACCACATCAAATAGTGACCAGGGTACATTCCGGTACACCGGACCGTACCCTGGTCACTATTTGATATGGTTAGGGTTAGGGTTAGGGAGTAGGCGTAGGCGACTCCCTAGACTCGTTAGTAGAGTAGGCGAGGTACGGTCCGGCATATTAGATAGTACCAGGGTACGTTCCGGCAGTACCCCGGGGGACATAGACCCTCTCAGCGCTTCTAACCTTAGCAAGACCATTTCTTGGAGCTACAATACAATCAAGCACAGTCTACACCAGGGCTGGGGTTCTTTGGTGGACCCCTTCGGGGTCCGTGGATGGGCTTCAGGTGCTTATGTGCATTTTTCTGGGGAGGGGCGGTAGCTTTTACTAGATTCTCAAATGGGTCCATGACTCAAAAAAGGACTGGTCTACACAGTGTACACTAGTTTGACAATCTGGTAGTGGTGCCAACCGGAGTCCTACTGCTAACTCTACTTGTGTAGCTCCCCCCCCCCCCACACAGGGCATGTAGCTTTACCTGTAGCTGTATGATGCATCTGTTGTTGTGGTGGGAGCGAAGGGGACACATCAGTGCACTGTACAGTAGAGCTATTCAAATTCTAGTTGTGCATTGCGCCAACACAAAGTGTCACTGTCGCACTACTGCTAGCACCAGTACTGTGGTTCGCGGACAGTAATACCAGGGTTCTCCCAAGGAATCGCAGTGAGTAGGCATGTCGGGCAATTGGGCAGTTCATTCCCTATTGCTAACTGGAGTCAATTACGCTTGTCGTAAGCTGCCTAAATATTCAGGTAAACTCGGGTCAGTTCGAAGATGTTTATGATTAAGTTGTGATTAATTATTGCATAAACCATTATGCTACATACTGACAGTCACACATTAGTAGTAGGTAACTAATGTGAGTTAATATTGCTAATTACACATCTCAAATGTGTTGCTCTTAATTTTTTTTTGGTATAACAATCAAATTTGACAACATAAGAGAGATATTACTATACTGTGTCATTTGTAACCTTCTCCCTTTTGAGCAATGGCAGAGCCAAACGACTTTAGCAGTGGAGTAACTGAGAAGGAAAAAGAGCTCGCAGCAGATGGTGCTCAGGAGTTTGAAAGTGTATGTATTATTTAGGGCCTATTGTATTGCATTATACAATGCCTGTGTCTACATTTAATCAGTGCCTCCTCTAGCCAGCTGGTGTCTACAATCAGTGTTTTGTGTCTTAAATCAATTTCTAGGAAGTCTAGTGTCACAATCCTTAAATAAATGTATGTAATAAATAAATCCTAATACTTGTATATTTATTAGTGGTTGATATCTATGATTAATGATTACAGTGCATTCTATTATAAAATCATCTCAGGCTTCAGTTCAACATGTGCAGCGAGTTGTACATGCAGTATAGTTTCTATATATGTTTAGTAAACCGCTTATAGAAATATAGTAAGTTACTCTGATTTATTTTGACTTGATCTATAAATGAATCTATTGATAAACGATCGTTTATTACATCAGTTAATAAAATTCTACGTGTGAGCGCAGTCCCATTACTATATGTTGACATATGGTGTAATACATTAACAGAAGTCTCACACTGTGGTTCGTTTCAAACAGAGAAGCTACATATCCTGTGTCAACGTCCTCGATGACATCATCACGTCACGTTCTAATGACCCAAAAGTACTGCACAACAGGGCTGTGGCAGAGTTCTACAGATCAGAATTCAATAAGACAGACGAGTTTAAGCAGGACCTCAGCCTTGTCTGCAAAAAGGTGGTGACTAGTGTTTGTTTTTGGTAATATAATTAATGCATCAGTCTTTTCAAAAGATGAAGAAAAAAATTGTGTTCCATTCACACATCTGCCTAGTTTTATTGAACGGCAGCTCTGTGCAATCATTGTTGTGATGTGACATTCAAAAAACAATACTTAGCAATGAAGTGCTTTAAAGTAGACATTTTGGGATGTATGTGTGAGAAATACATGTGAACTAGTTTAGCTTGGTTGACCTAGCATCAATGTCCAGGGGGGGCTGTGGTTATCTGGCCGAGGGAAATGGGTCAATTGTTGCATTTATTTTAGATAGATATTCTCGTTCTTTGTCTACAAAAGGCAGATAATGGTAAAAATCAACGTTTAAAATGCATATTTTCAAACAATGAAAATCTTGGCATTTTAAGGTTGTATCAGCATGCTTCCCTTTGTTGTTTCCTCTGTTGTTGCTGGGGAGCATGCGCTGTCCTGAGCTGGCTTGATTTGGTTTCCGTAGCAAGCTTTTTTCGGCAAAGCTATTTTTCTCAGCCTAACGCAAGCAGTGTGATTCCCATAGTTTGATATTACACTTTTGATATCAAAGTATTTCTGAACTGTAATCATCTTGTCTTTTGACTTTCTATCTCCAATTACTTTCTCGGATTTCTCATTAAACCATCAGACTTTTGCTATCTGTGAGCTCTGTCTTCATCCTGGATGGTTTGTAGGCCGGCGTGAGCCTGAAGAACATAGACACATTAGAGGATGTTGACCACTGCATCATCTTCTACAACTATGCCACCATTCTACACAATCTCCGGCAGTACAGGGCAGCGATCACCGTCTTGGAAAAGGTCTTTCACTTCCTTGAGCCATTGGGTGAGTAGATTAACTATTCTGCTGGCCAGTCTATTGTATGCTTGTGTCTCGTTTTTCATCGTACTATCTTGAGTTTTTTTTAATTAGTTTACAATCGACCTTTTTAAAAATAACTATATCAATTATATGTATGGTATAATTCACGTGTTTTTACCATGAGATTACAAGCCCTTCCCATAACAAATACCACGTAGATATATACCATATTTCTTTTTTCATATTTCTTTGTCGAGTATACCTACAGTAGATGTGGGAGATGTTTCTGAGAAACAGGATAAGTATTAGAAGTTCTTGTTTTAAACAGCGCATTACTGATCGGTAATTTCGCAGCATCATAAATCTGCTTCGTATCTAACGACATTCCTATTCTCAAAGTGTTTTCATATATTTTGGTGTAGGTGTCACCACATTTGCACACTAACCGACATTTTGACGTCGTCACTTGAGGTATTGTTGATACATATATATCCCTTACTTGCAGATGAGAAGTTGAAAAGGAAAGTATGCTTCCTGCTCATTGAGCTCTACTTGTGCACCCACCAGCCGGGAAAGGCCCTCAATATGATCGCCTTCACGGAGAAGATGCTGTTTGACAGCAAGATGGAGAAGGAGAGCAGAGAAGAGCGGCCGCTGTCCAGCGCAACAGCGAACGAGATCCACAAGCCACGAATCCAACAGGTTTGCTTCGTCTGCACACGCTTGATGATAAATTTAAGTATAAACTGCATGAACATTCAAACATGCACGCACGCACACACACACGTTCACGAGACGCACATGCAGATATTCACACACACATGCACACACTACGCACGCACGCACGCACGCACATGCAGAAACCACACACACATAGACACGCACACACACACGTTCACGAGACGCACATGCAGATATTCACACACACATGCACACACTCACGCACGCACGCACAAGCAGAAACCACACACACAGACACGCACGCACGCACGCACATCCGCTTCACATTTAGACCTTTATGGTATCAGATCAGCCGATGTGATTCGTGTGACGTGTCTCTCTTTCCGTCGTTACAGTACAAGGTGCGCTGTTACCTACAACTAAAGTCTGTGAAGGCGTGCAAGAAGGAGCTGAAAACACTCACGAACATGACGCAGGCCGTAAGTCACTTAATGTTTGACTTCATGTTTGGCACTTTATGTTCGACTAACGGGCCTTCACAATTTTTTCGTGTGTGGTGGCACCACCGAGGGTCACTTTATGTTTGGCTTCATTTTCAGAACTTTATGTTCGAATAACGGGCCTTGACAATTTTTTTGGTGTGTAGTGGCACTACCGAGGGTCAATTTATGTTTGGCTTCATGCTTTGAACTTTATGTTCGACTAACGGGCCTTCACAATTTTATTGGTGTGTGGTGGCACCACCGGGGGTCACTTTTTATCTCGGTACGACGGCCATTTTATATAAACGTCAAGTGACGATGATTGTGACTGCCGCCTCTCGTTTCTCGCGACGCAGAGCAACGGACCGGAGATGTACCTGTTTGGTGGGCCGACCGACTCGACCGTGTACCTGAAGGCGCAGTTCGAGTACATGAAGCACAACCACCGCAACGCGATGAAGATCCTGAGCGGTGCGCCGGGTACGTCGCCGTCGTTCCTCGACGGCGGGCAGTGCGTGCCGGCGATGTACTACAGCAACCTCGGCTGCATCCACTTCCACATGCACAAGCACAACCTCGGCCTCTTCTACTTCCAGAAGTCGCTCGAGGAGATGGACGCGAGCATCCGCACGATCCCGCAGCGAGAGACCGGTGAGTGAGGGAGGGAGACCGGTGAGTGAGGGAGAGAGACCGGTGAGTGAGGGAGGAGGGGGAAGGGGGAGGAGAGAGAGGAGATGGACGCGAGCATCCGCACGATCCCGCAGCGAGAGACCGGTGAGTGAGGGAGGGAGGAAGGGGAGGGGAGGGAGGAGAGAGAGGAGATGGACGCGAGCATCCGCACGATCCCGCAGCGAGAGACCGGTGAGTGAGGGAGGGAGGAAGGGGAGGGGAGGGAGGAGAGAGAGGAGATGGACGCGAGCATCCGCACGATCCCGCAGCGAGAGACCGGTGAGGGAGGGAGGGAGGAAGGGGAGGGGAGGGAGGAGAGAGAGGAGATGGACGCGAGCATCCGCACGATCCCGCAGCGAGAGACCGGTGAGGGAGGGAGGGAGGAAGGGGAGGGGAGGGAGGAGAGAGAGGAGATGGACGCGAGCATCCGCACGATCCCGCAGCGAGAGACCGGTGAGGGAGGGAGGGAGGAAGGGGAGGGGAGGGAGGAGAGAGAGGAGATGGACGCGAGCATCCGCACGATCCCGCAGCGAGAGACCGGTGAGGGAG